>NC_136007.1:18338788-18638788 GCF_048128805.1 Centroberyx gerrardi
TGATTTATGACAGAACATGATGGATATTAATGGATTTTGTAATTGGTGCATATGTTTATGAAAATGGCTGTCTGGTTTTGACATTATAAGATGTTAGGTAAAGCAAGCCTTTTCTGGCCAACGGAGGACAGTATAAAGAAACACATGGAGGATCATGGGCAGCAGTTTTACCTTTAGAAAGGTATTATCCCCACCCGTCTGGAATATTTATGTGTTTTTCTTAAGCTACTGGCTGTTAGTAAATAAGTTCCTGCAATGTAAAATGGAACAGTGTAGGATTATAAGTTAATATCAGTGGTGTAGTGGTGTCTGCCAAGTTGGCTATACTGTGATTTAACAGTCCCCACCCCCTGCCAACATCAATCCCCCTCCCACATGCACACACACTCTCTCTCTCTCTCTCTCTCTCTCTCTCTCTCTCTCTCTCTCTCTCTCTCTCTCTCTCTCTCTCACACACACACACACACACACACACACACACACACACACACACACACACACACACAACTATTCAAGACACAACAAGCTTGTGTCTTGAATAGGTTGGAAATACGTACAAAAGAAACTTACGTACCACAAATAGAATAATCTTTAACTATACAGTGATATGGCCTAGTTGATAGTCATACTGCCCAGCCACTATCCAGACTAAGGCCTGGAACATGGAAAATGTGTATAAAACCATGTTAACACTAGTTAGTGAATTATATATAAATAAATCCAAAAACAATTGAATTTAACCTAAGTGCAAACCCAAGAACAATGATTTACTAACCAGGTGTACAAGCATGTTGAGTTTATGGATCAAACTAAGGCACTGGTTTTTGTGCTTGTGTCAGTGATTAGGAGAAAAAATTAAACATTAAAATCAAGATCCACAAGAAAAAATGTAGAGGCCAATAATGTAATGACTACATATAATGTAACATCTGATGATAATGTAATAAAATGTAATAAAATCTTGAACTAATAATGTAATAACATTTTTGCTGAGTGTTATTACATTATTGATTAAGTCATTACATTATTTAGCCAAAATGTATGGTTAACATGCCAATAATGTAATAACTGGCCAAAAATGTAACAAGTTTGTATTTTTGTTTGTATGTATAAATGTTATTACATTATAGGTTCAAGATTTTATTACATCATCAGTTTTTATTACATCATCAGCTTCATAACGTTTCGTTTTATTACATTATTATTGTAGCATTGTTGGTAGTTATTACATTATTGGCCCCTACAAAAGAATCCTATAGACTAGCATGAGTTCTAAATGCTTCTAAATGCAACCCTCAGTAGGCCTAGCCTATTATGATCAAACTCCTATTATGATCAAAAGACACAATTAGATTATATTGGCACAGAAAAAAAAATGGCCCGATTTTTGCAAAAACCTTTTGGGCTTTCCTACAAGGTACTGAAAACATACTGGGTAAATTCAGCATTGTAATTACGAAAAAAAAAAAATGGGGACACTTATGTAATTCCTGAGGTGGGAGACTTAACCACTTTACTATCTATGAGCACACTATCACTACTAACTGACCTAGATGCAAAGAATCAGCATATTACTTACATTCTGGCTCCTTTTTGTAAAATGTTCCTAGATTCTTCGAATATTAAATGAAAAGAAATAAATGGAAAATCCCCTTAAATAAAAGTGAAATGGTTTTGAATTAACAAGCCAACTTCAAAACATGATCTTCCCATGTGCCAGTGTTCTATACATGAAGCTTGCATGTTACCCTCATCTATTCCTATCCTTAGAGAAGGAGAGTTTGAGCCTATAGAGAATAGCCCTCTGCACTGAAACTGAGGCCAATTACTGTCTGTCAAGGGTGATGGCCATATAGTAGGATCCATTGTGTACATGTGCTTAAAAGGCAGGACTGCTTGATGTGGAGGGTCTTTCTTTCGAAGATTGAACAGGGGTTCTAGTTGATGGGGCATAGAGTGTGCTAGTTGTTACTTCTAATGTTTGCTCTATTGCACTAGTGGATTGCCTCTTATTTTACTCCAGCATTTATCATGTGAAAAAAAAAAAAGCCTCTCGTTGATATGCGTCAACATGTTGATTGTTGCATAGACAATTGAACTGACTGATAACACTCACCCTCACAAAACGTAAATGTGGCCATGCAGTTGGTGTTGTTGAGTAGCCTAGCACTCCTGAGGAGGAGAGACATTCACACTTCTGGGTACCAAGCCAATGGGTTTACTGTCTGGTGCTAATCCACAAATGAGGGTGTTATGTGTGGATAAGACTGTTTCACAATCTATATTTATTTTTTCAAGATGACTTTTTAGAATTTAAAAAATGCAGCCATTTAGAACTCAGATATTCTGGAAAAATGGGTGTCCAGTAGTATAGACCTGCAGTAGACCTGAGTATGACAAAATCGCGAGATTCGTCTGGCTGGCGAGGTTAGTAGACCTGTGGCAATCTGCAGTCACTTTTTCCTCTTTTAACACATGCTTTACACTTCTGGCACAACATGCAATGGGCTGGATCAACACCTCTAATGCTAATGCTAACACTATTGACAAGTCTCTATAGAGCGCCATCATGGCTGCTTATGACTCTATCTTGAGAATGTGGCACCCGTCGCTTGCATCACTAACATAAGCACCCTGAAGATCCTTTGAGTCTGTGTATGGGCATTAAGCATTGAATCATCTTTTATAACTTTGATTTTTCCTACTACTTGACAAGAGGTTTTAACATCTCTATTCTGTGAACTACTGTATGAAGATAAGTCTCATATCCTCATCTCACATCACATGGCTCAGTGCAGTGGGATTGATTATTTTCTAAGCATATGGTGATCGTCTGGAATATGGGCCAAGGGCATTTTGCACTGAGACATTTTCCTTTTGAGAATTTTAGAGTTCTATATTGACAGTTTTATCTCTGTCTAAGACACTCCCATGTTTGGAAAATATAATTTCTTTGGGCATCTGTCACTTTAGCAATTGTATTTTTCTTCTTTAGGGTTAAATTTTAACAGATTTTGTTTCATTCTTATGTACATTTATAAGGATTTAACATTTGGACAAGTTAATTCTTAATAATTATGGCTGAAATATAATGATGATACTTTGTCCATGTTAGCAAATCCATTACATGAACTTTATAGAGTTCAGTATATAAAACGTTTTGCGGTTGAATTTAACCATAAAGACACAAGTAACTTGTACAGCATTGGGGACATACAATTATTGTAACACATTCAGACATATGAGAGGCCTTGATCCCTGTTCCAGCAGGGGTTCCACTCATTTAAACTAAGTTGATTTATTGACAGGTACTTGTCAAGGCCAAGGAGTTTCACACTAGCGGAACAAGTAAAGCCTGCCTGTGAGCCGAGGCTAATTAAAATAAAGGGCCAGATGTTTGTCGCCACTCATTCTTTTCCTAAATGTATCCCTTTGGCACTCAAAGCTTCCCATCAACATGAGACAGATTTTGTGACTCCCCATGAAGTGAAATTCAGACATCAGTTCATGACATTTGGCTCATAAATATGGGTGGGAGTTTTGCAATTTGAAGGGTGGAGGCGTGAACAGAGCCGGTCCTGACCTCCCTGGGGCCCTAAGCAAAATTCTGCTAAGGGGCCCTCCTACCTGACCCGTGAGCCATGTAAACCATTTGCCATTGCCACACAGTCACACCTGACACCCCAGTGCTCCCACTACAATCCTCCCTCCTTTAAAACAGTTTGCTCCATCTGTCAGTCTAAGAATAAGTAAACTGGCTCCCCCAGATTTCCTTTTATACATTTTCAAATATAAAATACTATTTATACTATGGCTTGGCTGAATACTTGATGGTTATTATTTACTGAGAAATGTGCATCCATATTGCCCAGTATGCCCAGCTAATCAACATTTTAAATTCAATATTTAATGTTCAATATTCAATGTCAATCCATTGCTTTCCATCTTGCATTAGTCCAGAGTTGTAACTAAACCTTGACTGAGAGACTAGATAATCATTGTCTTGTTTTAAAATTATGTGCGCCTATGAGGAGTGCCATCACGCCCATATATTGTCTGGACTGGTCCCCACAGAGGTTGCTGCTGGAAAGCACGAGTTTCATTTTGTGCACGCGCATATGAACGCATGTTCACGCGTGACGCGGTTATCTTTTCTGAGCTGCAGTCTATAAACACCGTTGCCCGTTGGCGTTTATCAAACGTAATAAATAGTTGTATTTCACTCTCACTTTTGTCAGGCACAAAGTCACAGAACACAGCCCTGGAAGTGGCTGGCAAGCAAGCAAGACACAGGCAGACCAAGAGATGCACTGCCCAGCTAGATTAGCGAGACAGACAGACTAGAGAGAGATGCACTGCAAGCTATCACATCAACTTAACGTTACTGTTATTTGCTGACATCAAACTTGGAGAGGAGAGAACACAAGTTTACCTGATTGCTGTTCCCGCAATTCACTCTCATGGTTTTTTTTTTCCTCTTTTCGTGACCAGAAGGATAGTTCCGCTTCATCCTCTCATCGAAGTTGTAAACATTGACACACGCTTTGACACGAGGGGGAGGCGGGGCCCTTGCGTAATTTGCGGGGCCCTACGCAACTTGCGTAGTGAGCGTATAGGGCTGCCCGGCTCTGGGCGTGCATCACATTGCTGACAGTGCTAGCCAACGGCAACAAATACAAAACAGGGATGAAATATGAATTCAGATCTTAACACCCTACTTGTTTTAACATACTAGGAACGTTGGCTGTTGATGAAGATAGCCAGCATCTATGTGAAGTTATTTTCACTTCATGAGTTTCTAAAGTTCGTAGAAGCAATAGCCATGTTTTTGGCTCGGCCAGCAAGTGGGAGTAGCCATTGCTGGCACCCAACCCAAAAGGTTGCTGTGTCTACATCTTTTGAACATGTAAACAAATTTTAGATATTTTAAAATGTGCATGGGCTAGCCAGGACCCATAATGCCAGTGCTTGCGTTGCTTTGCGTTGCATTCGAAATCGTGTACTATCCACACTTAATGTACTGAGTGTGATGTAAAATGAATATGAAGGCCAACGACAAAGTCTAATAATACAATAATAGCATATTCAGATTAAAGGCATGATTCAACCAAAAATGAAAATTTGGTCATTATCTACTCACCCTCATGTCAGTCTAAACACCGGTGAAGTTTGCATGTCCACAAAACATACAGCAAGTTTGCTCACGCAGCTCCTTGTCAGCCTTCTCCAAAACAACTGAAGTGGCTGGGGCTTTGTTCTTTAGAGTTCCAAAAAGGGCAAAGTTCTTACTGTAGCCCCTTTCACACATGCAGCCTGTTCCGTAAATGCAACGGCACGCCGTCATGTGTGAAAAGGAGCCGATGTCGAAATGTCAGTAAATCAGTTCTGCTAACTCACTGCTCAAGACATCGTGACATTACTAGTAACATTCCGTATCGACCGACCATATGTGTGAACGATGCCGTAACATCAACGGCATGAACAGCACAACGTTATGACGCTCTGTTGTTGAAATGCAAACCACTATACGAGTTGTAGCTTTACTTTTTTGATGAAAATGTCGAATAAGGAATAATCTTTGATCCACAACTTAAATTTGATAAACATGTAAAGATTTCAAAAACAGTAAAGACCAACCTTAATTGTTTCAAATTAATCAGGCACTACATACCCACTCAGGCAGCCCAGTTATTTATGCACACTATGATTTTCTCTAATTTTTCAAATTGTATGACAGTATGGGCTCAAGCACCACCATCTACAATCAGACACCTCACATCCTTATATAATCAGGCACTGAAAATATTGGACAAAAAGCCTGTCCGGTGGCATCACTGTCACATACTAAAAAGATACAATCTACTTAGCCTTGAGAGCTTTACTCATTTTTGTTTTCTCAAATTAGTTTTCAAATGTATCAACAGTCGAGCCCCAGAGCCTCTTTCCAGATATATCCAAAGACAAGACAGTAACAGAGTAACTAGGAGCATGGTGAATGGCAACTGTAAAATACCACATCGTAGATCTAAATTTGGACAATCAGCTTTCTCCATAAAGGGCTCAACTCTGGAACACATCACCAACTGAAATCAAATTAATTCCAGATATAAAATATTTTACAACAAAGGTTAAGTGCTGGCTAAAAGCAAACCAGAGCTTTTAGCTAATTGTACTCTAAATTACTATTGCTGTATGGTGTATGTGTATTGGTGTATTGTGGTATGTGTGTATTGTGGTATGTGTATTTTATTGTATTTCCATATCTGTAGTGTATTGTGGTTTTATGATACTGAAAGCTGTATATTTTAATTACACTCTACATGTAAAAGCCCAACTAGGGACAAGAGTTGAAAATTAGCAATAGCTATAAACTCTCTGTGCAGCACATCAGTTTCATGCTCTGTATTGGAACTATGTTAAATTGCATCGTCCCTATCAAATAAAATTCAAATAAAAAAAAAAAAATAAAAAATAGAATTGGACAGACGTGGAATTAAGAGAGATCCTCGGAGTTCGGCGGACGGAGAGATTATCCTGCCGTGTTTTCAAACTGCATTGACTCCGGCGGTTGAATGTAATTTCCGGGAAATGACAACAGTGGAATTTAACTGTATTGCCAGTATTGTGTGAATGGTAGCATTACGTTAAAAAAGCAGAAAGGCATGTCTTGTGTGAACAACAGAAACTGCTATCTTTACCAGAAAAATTAAAACAGCAATTTTATGGGTTTCATGTGTGAAAGGGGCTTGTGTTTAAGACACGAAACCACACTCTGAAGTCAAGTTCAGAAGTTCAACACTCCCCTCCCCCACTCTCTACCCTCCTTCTCAGAGACAAGCCAAACTCAGAGCCACATCAAAGATGCCCAACTGCCCATGAAGTACTTTTTTATGCTGCAACTTGTCGCTAGCTAGGAATACATTATGATTATGACATCAAATTAGTTGCAGCTAAATGCAATGCAACGTATCATTACTGTTAATGTTAGTTTGGCTCTTGTGACAGCACCAAGCAGCAGTGATTTTGTTTGCTAATGTTAATATTATACCAAGGCAGCCCTACACTGAATGTACTCTTTCTCTGAAGTACACTGATGAGGTGAATCCAGGTAAAAGCCATTATCCCTTGTTGATATTACGTATTAAATCTATATCAATCACAAAGGAGGAGATTAGATAAGAGAAGCAGACGGGTTAGAGAAGGATGTTTTCAGCATCAGCAAAACTAGATATACACTGAATGTACAAAATATTCAGGATATCTTCCTGATATTGAGTTGCAGCCCCTTTTGCACAATCCACATCTCAGTTGTCTCAAAGCTTAGAAATCCTTCTCCAACTTGCCTGCTTCTCTTTATCTACATCTCATCCTTTGTGATTGGTATAGATTTAATAAGGGAAATCAATAAGTGATAATGGCTTTTACCTGGATTCACCTCATCAGTGTACCTAAGAGAAAGAGTTAGTCTCCCTAATTTGTACATTCAGTGTATTAACAGGCCATTGATAAAACAATACCATGAGATTGCAAAATGTGATTCTCATTCTACTGTACTGTGTATTTAACATTCAAATTTGACAAAAAAAAATTGGGTGCATGGAATATTAGTGACAACCATTTTGTAAATATAGAGCAGAGAATCGTTCAAGGATCATTTAATCACAACAATCAGGGTAGTTGATGTGTTTTGTGAACTGTGAATTATTTGCATGTACTCAGCTACAAGGCATTATTATGTGTGCATATCTAGATTTACATATGGATGAGATTCATGTACGCATTTTTATGAAGATACACATGGTGAACCAAATGGGTCAGTTTTTTGACATGCAGGATTCCACCCTTAGTCCAAACCAATGGGGACAATTGTCAATCTCCTGTAATCCAGTTTCTTGTGCTACGTTCACACTTTGGCCTTAAAAAAGGCCATACTGGTTGACATCATGGGATCTCAGTCAACAACAACAGCAAACTAAACTGCCTTCTCATTGCCATAGTGATTTTGATAAACAAGAGGTTTGACCATTCAATGCACACTAATACAATAAAAAAAACACTATGTTAAATAGTATGGTGTGACTGTTCATTTTCAAGATTTAATTTCATTTAAATTGTCTCATGAAATAAATTTTGCATACATTATTAAATATGATTCCCACTGTAAATGAAGAATGCAGAAAAAACATGTTTTTTCATCTACTACATATTGCCACAATGTGAATGCAAAATGAATGTCTTGATGACCCAGTGTGTTTGGTGAGGTGGACTTATTTCAGATTGTGCTCAAAGAAAACATACACCATGTTCACATGCTATACAGTGTAACACAGTGAAGTATCACAGTCCCCCTACTTCCTAAGGTACAGGAAGAGTTAAAGAGATTGCACTTAATGGACATGATTTAAAATGTAACCAAACACACCAAATGGATGCACCCATGGTTCCTGGCTCAAAGCTATGAAGGAAAATCTGTGCATGTGTTGATCTTAAAAGACTGACCTACTTCTAAAACTAGCAGACAGGACTGTTTTCTGAAGTTTAGATGCTAAAAGTGGATTTTGGCAGAGTACACTGACAAACAAAAAATGTTTGCAAGTCTTCCAACATTTGCTGCAAAATACGACTTCAAGCATGTCATATCAAGTCCACATTACCCTCAGGCCAATGGCATCTCCAAGCATACTGTCAGAGGAGTCAATTCAGTCTTCAGGCAGGATGACTCTTACCTGGTTCCTCTGAGCTGTCAAGCAATCCCCACAGAACCTAATGCAAGAGTCCTATGAAACTGCAGATGCACAAAAATATCCAGACAATCAGACAAAACTGATTGAGAACCTGAAATGTACATGGCCAAACATTGGCAAACTTAAGGATGACAATGCAAAAACCTAAAAAGTCCTACAAGATCTTCTATAAAAGCAGGCTCTCAGCCAAGCCAGTGCCGTCAGTTAATATTGTGTGGAGGAGGGGGGCTTGGGGCCCACGCAACGTTCCAGGTTGTTTTTTCTCTCTGCTCACTCAATAACCACATCTACAGAGGAAAGAGACATAACTGAGTTTGGGAGTGCAAAGAAACGAAACCTGATCATAATGTTGAGTGGAGAAACCTCATGGGTAAAAGGAATCACCGTATTAATACTGGAGAAGCAGGAGAGTGAAGTTAGAGAAAGCATTTTGTACCGATGCGGATGTAGCATTTCTCTTACTTGAGTTAACTTGCTAGCTAGTCTTGCTATGTTACTATGTTACCTGGAATTGTATTAAATGATGTGCTGATGGGTGACGTAGCTGGTATGGTTACCTGACATGCCTGCAACTTAGGCTGTCAATCAAATGAAGGGGCGGGAGATTCTTCTCCAACCTGCTGCACTGACATCCGGATGTTAACATTGTAGCCTTGTAAACATTAAAAATGAAGACTTTCTGAACGTCTTAAATAAGAATAAATTTGTTCAACATAGGTCTCTAACAACATACTCCATGTCTGTATGAGTGAAATGAATGTAAACAAATCTCTCTGTTGAACCTCTGTGGTTCATCTTTAAGCTTGATGGAGAAAAAGACTGGAAAACAACAGCCATTGTATAGACCAGAAAAAAAACAGTCCGCCATCATTTGACTCAAAGCTAACTGCAAAAACTCTCCAAGAACAGATTGTAGCCACATAAAGCTAGTTAACGGTGCTGGCAGTCTACCATTCCTGAAGAAGATTCCAATAATCTGATCAGGCTACATGGTCTGTCACCCTCCTTGTTGCAATTTAAGATGAACATGTTATGACAAGACATGCAAATTCTCAAGTGCATGGCCTTACTTTATTATTAGGCTGGATCTAAAATTGAAGTTCCAAGAAGCCTTTCCATCATAAAAGGGTTCTTGGCAGTCTACCCTAAACACCAGGGATTAGAGTTGTTGTGTTGTTGTTGACATCAAGAGGAAATAAAGAAAGAAAAGTACTAAAATTATTTATGAGGTTCATGAAGTTAGTTGCAAAGCAAACAGTCATTCATTGGGAATGTGTTTCTCTAAAACGTTATATGCCCTGAAGTTTATGTGAACGATGATGGCATGATTATGGCATATTCTACTGTTGAACTTGAGCATGGATAATTAATGTTCATCTTGTGCTCAGACATAGTCAAGTGTTAAAGTTCCCACTGGCCTAGGATTGAATCCAGGTAGGGCTTTCCCACCTATGTGTCCCCTACACTATCTACCTCACTACTTTCCCTCCTTCTGAATATAGAACAAAAAATTATAAATGGCGAATGGACCACACTTTATTTGACCTGAAAGCTCCTCCAGTAATCTCATTATTGATTGGACCCAGAAAATAATGCCTCTCATGCCACTTCATGTTTATCTATTATGTCATACACTCTCTTTATGCCTGGTTGTCATAGACTGCAGAGTGTCTCCTAGTCTCACTCATGACCATATTTGAGTGTTTATGCCACACTAGTGGAAGCTGATGGGAGCTCAAATTATGGGAGACCTCCACACTCTGCAGTTAAGTGTCTTAATTAAAAGGTGCAGTTAGTGTCTGTATTATTGCACTCATTTCTCCTCGACGCTCCCTTTTTTCCCTGTCTATTTCCTCCAGTGAGGGGGCTGGCCAGTGATGTCAGGCCAGGGTTGTTTCCGTGGTAATGAGCTGTCAAGGATATAAAGAAGGCTGCTCTTTTTTTCCTTGCATATCTCTTCTTTCCAAATAAGGACTGTAGACGAGAGAGCTAGTCTGGCAGTAGCATCTGTGGAGAGCGTGCCCTGGGGATTCTAGTGTCACAGATGCAGTGTAAGAAAGAACCATGTGAATGGAGAGGCTCTCCCTGACTGCAGGCTGTGGGACTGGCATGATTAGGCCTTTAGATGTTGTCTGTTGAATGAGAATTGGGTTCTGAGGTGCACAGAAGCACTGGTCTGAAGGATTGATTTAATTTGCCAGGCACTAATGAGAAAAATAAATGCTCCAGTCTCTGCTCTTTTGGGTTTGCTGATATGTTTCCCTCTGATTGTGTAAGTACTAATAGTCTCTTTCATCATGCATTTCAGCTTGCCACAAAGCAGCACACTCTTTCACCAGTAATATGCCCAGCTATTAAGGTTCCCCAGCTGAGATCTCACAGGTGTTTTGCCTCTAGTCAAAGACATTTTCTAAAAGCAGTTGAAATATACTGTTAGTAAGATTAAATCAACTTTGGATTTCTTCAATCATCTCTCTGTCTTTCTCTCTCCTTCTCACACACACACACACACACACACACACACACACACACACATTGCATCTAGCAAGTAACTACTAATGGTGTTGACCCCAGCTGCTAATTGAAACTGCTACCTGCAAATCCATTTAGCACAGTTTCTTAATGCAACCATGTAAGTAATCTATGACTTGCAACTGTGCCTGGAATAATATGTTATCATTTCATTATAATATGTATAAGCTGATGTGAAACTGTAACTGACATCACAATTAAGATCAGAATTAATAACTGACTACCCATCTTTGTGTAATGGGCTTGGAAAAGGTGGTTAAACTCACTCTGGTAGAAACATGGTGCTTCACCAACATCAAGTGCACGATAAGGTCATTCTATTTTCTTTTCAGAAATGGTTTTCATTTGAAAAGCCACAACTGAAAAACGGAAATAGAAAATAATTTTCCTGGTCAGAAAAGGCAGATACAACATTTATAAAAGGACTTGATTTTACTTGTCTCCTTTGTAAAACAGAAAATAAAATAGCAAGAAAACAAAAATGAAACAGCCCGTTTGGACTGAGAAGCCGCTGTGCGTCTTTCAGCACCAGCAGAGCGGAAAGGAGAGAGAGACAGAGAGAGAGGCGCTGTTCAATTAAGTAATAATAATAGTAAACTTTATTTCTGATAGAAATATGTTCAAAGACCATTTTATATAATATATATATATATAATAATTTCACCTTCCGATTCCTGAGAGCGAAAGGTCCAACAAGTGGATATTAGAATATTGCGCATATAGGATCATAAATTAGACCTACTCGTGTGTAATACATCAACAGGCTATTATTATTAACAAGTCAGATTTTTCTGGTCCATAATGATGAACACGTACGTGTACATCTGGCTCATGGGGCATGCGGGGTTCACACATTCCCACAACCCGTTTATAACAAGACCTGGTTATTATCTTGTTAATGTCTTTTCTTCAGGTTTATAAAACACTGCTTCATCTTGCAACTGTGCACCGGTTGATTGATCACACATGAGTAGGTCTAATTTATGATCCAATATGTACAATATTCTTATTTCCACATTACTGTAGGCTACATTTGGTGACATTATGTAAACCTGTTTACTCACACTAGAATAAAAATCCTTCTGTAGAAAAAAGGATAAGGACGAAGAAGAACTTGGAGCTTTCACAACACTCAGGAATAGGATGGTGAAGTTGTTCCAGACAGGACAATGGATTAGTAAAATGGTCTTATTTTTTTATTTTCTAGCAGAAAAAAAGTTTACTATTATTATTATTAAATTTGATAGCGCCTCCTGTGTTTTACAAAGGAGAAAAGGAAAATCAAGTCCTACAACATTCTGTTGTTTTTGAACTGTAGGAGGGAAATACAAACCACTAGACAACGGGTTGTAGCTTTACTTTTTGAGGAAAATGTGGAATTGGGCAGACGTGGAAATAAGAGAGATCCTGGGAGTCCGGGCGGACGGAGAGATTAACCCGCAGTGTTTTCAAACTGCAGTGACTCCAGCGGTTAAACATAATTTCCGGGAAATGACAACAGTGGACTGTAACCGTATTGCCAGTGATGTGTGAATGGTAGCATTACGTTAAAAAGGCGGAAAGGCATGTCTTGTGTAAACAACAGAAACTGCTACCTTTATCGGAAAACTTAAAACAGCACTTTTACGGGTTTCATGTGTGAAAGGGGCTATGATTTACCTTGATTGGTGGCGTGGCCAGCACAGCACTCAGTTCAGGGTTGAGATAAGGCTCAATCCAATAGAAAACTATAATCTTTTCTAGCATGAATGACATACGCATGTAGAACTGGTGCATGATAACCTGGATTAAATGGTGGGCCCAGCTCTCCAGCTAGGGTCACTATAGTGATATGTTCAGTATGTTTAGGACGGTGAGTGTGATGGAATTGGAAATGTTGGTTAAACGCCTTGCTCTGGCAGAATTACTATCCACTGCCTGCTTTTGATTTGGTTTCAACAGTATTGTCAGTTTATTATGCTGGTAAGCACAGGACTCATGAATTGAGACTGGGAGGTGACTCATGCCAAGAGGAAGCCTTGCTAGCATGAATGATACTTATAATGTGTATATCCTATGAAAGGTAATGGTTAGGGATGTCCAACAAAAATCGCTGATCGATTTATTGTTTGTTATGTATCACGGCGATTAACCTTAACGGTTAACGACTGTTTGAACTGCGTCATCGCAGCCGGTTAGTCCAACTGCGCAAATCACCATTAAACCAAAGTGGAGAGCTACTTGCAAGAAATGCCTCCACCACTTGATACAAATCCACTGGACTCATGGGAAGCCTACCAGGTAGGATTCCCAGGCTGACAGCACTAACGCAGCGATGCCTCTGCACCCCGGGACCTCTGTCCCGTCAGAACGCGTCTTCTCTGCCACTGGGCTGACGGTGACAGACCCGGGCGTTTGGACATGCTGATCTGTATAAATAAAAATGTTTAGGCAACAGGCCTAAAACAGTTAACCTCCACGATTTGGTCAACAATAGTTTTTTTTATTTCATTTGGAGTTTGGAAACGTTATTTCAGTCGGATTAATATGAATATGAGAATGCCAGATGAAAATGCGGCAGGATTTTACGAGCCATAACTGCATCGCCTACATAGACTAATACTGTAGCCTCAGCCTACATAACAATATTCTTATTTTGCTCTTTATGATTATAGCCTCCATTCAGCTTCAATATGCTTGTCACATTGTTACGTTGTTTGTCTGGATAATGATTCGAAGTGTGCGTAGTGGCACGTGTGTGTTTTTTTTTTTTTTTTTTTTTTTTTTTGGGGGGGGGCGTTGTAACATATTTGGGCCTAACAAACATCAATATTTGATCGTTAACTAACAGTGCAAATCGATCAAGATTTTTTTTGAAAATGTGCATCCCTAGTAATGGTACAGATGTGTCTTTGGCATTGCATTGCTTTTTCTACCATTTCACACCTGTAACCTTTGTATTTGTGTATTGGGCGCAATGATAGCAAATTTTTTGTTGGTGTAAGAAATACATATGTAGTCTTGTTTCTCTTTTATATTACTGTTGTTATCACAAGCAGCAAATTATGTGTTTTGTTTGCAATAAATAAATGATGCCAATAATGCTGTGCTCAAGTTATGTAGCGATTTTTCAGCAATTCAGTTTTCTTTCTGTCACTATAGTTTACAAATAAGCTTGGGCTTAGATGGAAGATGGCAACAGCCAACTCAAGGAACAGGAAGTTTGCATTTCTAACTTCCCTCCCACACAAGTTTTCTTTGCCCCTTCCTCCAAGAGACCATGACTCTACCTCCTCCCTCTTATTTTTCCATCCTCAACAATCCTCATTGTTTTCTTAGCTTTCAGCTGAATGCTGTTCATCAGTAACTTTATCACAACACCTTAAATAAACTCCTCACGAAGAAAGGCAACACACTCAATTTAAGCTCTCATTGCAAGGGAGAAAATCAATCAAAAACCTTTTGGATTTTTGAATAATTATGCAGCTATCATGATTCCCTCTCCAAGGTTGATTGACAGGCTCTAATAATGGCATTCATGTAGAATGAGTGTAATACAAAAGCCTTAGTTTCCTTTGACTCTAAAAAAAGGCACTGAGTAAAAAAATAAACTAAAAAAAAACTGATTAAAACCTGAAACGTCTACAGGAACTTTTGAGGGGGTGGGGCACTGTGGCACCTAATATTATCTTTGGGGTGGTGGAGGAGTTATTTGTTCAAGTAGAGTACCTTGTTTTGTATGGTCTAGGGTTATAATTCTAAACACTTTTCAAAACAAAGGAAATTTGTAACAAAAGCATGTATGGTGGTAAGAAACTAGACAGAAGACCTAGTTAGTGGTAGGATGTAGAAGGCAGAGCTCACTTTGTCTTGTCTCAGGCCATGCCTGCCTACTAAAACTCTGCTACCCTTCCCAACCAGCAATAAAAAGGTAAAGAATTTAATATTATTATTAATATTATATTGATGTTTTGTAGGTTAATTACCTAACTACCATATCTACCCACTCATTACAAAAGAAGTCTCTCTTCATTTCACTCACAGAATGGCAATGATCCAAAAACTGAAACTGAGATTTAGTTTTTTGGTATTTCATACTTAAGTTTTAAATTTTTATTTAGGTGTATGAAAGTATTTTTTAATGCCTAGATTTAATCTTAGTTTTACTTTTAGTTAATTATAATAAGCCTTTGCCTGCAACTTGACATATATCAGGTAGTTTCTGTCAATTTTTAGACAGAGGACACTCCATCAGAAAACTTCAACTATGGCCAATATTGTGCAGCCCCTTGTATGATCTATCCAGGGCGAACATGTTTTACAACAGAAATGGTTAATAGAATCCTTTCAAAGTAATTTATTTTTCATCTTTATATGGCTACTATTCATGTTCTAGTTAAATCAAACCTTTTAAAAGGCTTGTTTAAAAATGAGAAATCATTCATTTGAAATCCATCATGACACCCACCATTACAAAATAATTAATTGCAAAAAATAAATTAATAACTAAACAGACCACATTTTGAAGAGTATAGGCAACTTAAGACCTTGGTTGACATAATGATAGCACTTTTACAGATTGGATCATCTATATTTCAGAGATATTTAAAGATAAACTTAAGCTAACAATTGCTAACAATAGCATAGATGGTGGAGTTCAAGTGTTTAAAGAATAATTATTATTTTGTAATATAACATTTTATAACAATGATGAAATTAAACTGCCTTGGCCTAGCCATTTTCATTGTTCATCAATCAATCATCTTTGCAGATAACACATTGTGGTTGTGGAGCATTGATAGACCCCATGCAATTTTTTTTTGTATTTTTTTTTTTTTTGGGGGGGGGGCATTTATGCTATATTTTACAGTCACAGTAGAGAGAGACAGGAAAGACAGGGCAGAGAGAGGGGATGACATGCAGCAAAGGGCTGCGATTAGGACTTAACTTTAATGGTATGCACTCTACCGGTTGAGCCACCAGGGCGCCCCGACCCCATGCAATTTGAGAATATTTTTGATGCTTTGGTTTGTCACCCTCCATCGTCTCATGTCTCTGGCTGTCCACCCTATAGTTCCAAAAACCTTTCAATCTCAGGCAAAAGGCTAGAGTTTAATAAAGAAAAACAATGCCATACCTTTCTGAGTTGTTTCTTTTTCCTTTATTCGTAGTTTATCTGAGTGCTGTCAAAGGAAATTGATCCATGCCAGGTTTCTTTTGACAGCATAAAAGCCCACTGGATCAATGCTCATATTAAAGCCATCAAGAGGGAAGGTGCGCTGAGCGCAGATCAAAATCTTCTAAACTTGAGAGTTCACTGATATTATGAAAGACTTTTTAAAGACCTTTAACAATGCAGTCAAGGACGTGAGTGCACAATATTTTTCCAATCTCATCAGATCAAAATAATCCCAGATAAAAAAACAAAAACAAACGATAGTTACGCATTGTAACTCTAGTTCTATGATCACAGGCGGAGCCCTCTAACGGAGCTCTTATGCTTAACCACTTATGTATTCACCTCAGCCCACTGAAATTTGTATGCACTTACTCAGCCAATCAGGATGAGCCTATTCAAACCTATGGAGCATTGCTCTATAAATTACAAGCAGCCCACCAAGTCTTCAGCAACTCGTGGAGTGACTCGACCTGTGATCATAGAACTACAGTTACAATGCGTAACTACTGATCCATTTCACACAGGCTTCACCCTCTAACAGGGCTCTTATGCTTAGGGGGCGAAGCCTGATGACTTCACTCCCTGTCGCGACATAACATGACAACAAATGCTGTGCTTACAGCCTGAATTGGCTGTAATACTGTGCAGCAGGTCAGCCAAAACCCAGTCTTTTCAATTGTTGTGTGCGCCTGCAGCTGTGCGGTCTACATAACATGCCAGCGCACGCACCGGGCACAACCTCTCCTCCCGTTCCTCTTGATGAGGAGGAAGATGGAAAGCCACCAACTGAATCATCCTCAACCTGAAAGAACTATTAATGTTCTTAGGTTTAAAGGACTGATTCTGCCTGAGCGTGTCGCTGCTCAGGTCCACACAAATCAGCAAACAGATGGGGTGGACCGAAAGAGAGCACAAATCACTCTCTTAGCCAAGGCCAAGGCAAGCAGCAGTGCTGTCTTAATAGACAGCTGCTTGAGAGACACCTGACGAATGGGCTCAAAAGGTTCCTTCGACAGGGCTTTAATAATAGAATGTGTCTCCTCGCCAACAGATGCTGGAGAAAAGAGAGAACAGATCATTGGATCAACATCCTTCTCCCCACACCACTTCTGAAAAAACAGCCATTTTGCTTTGTAGTCAGCAATGGTGGATTGCGCTCGCGCGCCCTGGATGGCCTGCACTACCTGCGCAGACAAGCCAGCATGCATCAGTCTGTCCCTCTCAGGAGCCAAACCCTGAGGGGCTGACCCAGAGGGGCTACCAGGATGACAGACAGCCTCTCCTGTCGTATTTTTTCCAGTAAAGGAGGAATGAGACGGAAAGGAGGGAAGGCATAAAGCAGCCTTCCTGGCCATGGCCTATTGGGGGAACATTGACCAGGCGCCATTTGTGACATCTTGGGTCCAAACGCAACCTCGCAAACAATCTCTGAAGGTGTCTCATGTGCAACAGCCCCAGCAGAACCACAGGGTGAGCAGCTGACATGAGAACCAGGAGATGCATGACGGAGAAAACTGTCATGGTTTTTCTTTGTCTCACCCATCGAACCGCCTCCACAACCGCCTGTCTGGGTTCCGACAGACGAGCTCTGAGCGTGGCGGAGTTGAGCTGCACCCCCAAATACACTGCCTGTTGGCACAGATTGGGTGCGCTCCACCTCTGTAGCTGCCATGAGGCTGTTCCCTCCTACATCCACCTCTCGCTCAATATCGGAGTCGGAGGGAAAGGAGGAGGACGGAGAAAAGGTCTCCGCTTCTCCCAGGTTGTCCTCACTTACGTCTGCCTGCTGACTGGCAGCAGAAATGGTGATGTCAGGAGAATGGCCCAATGAGGGGAGAAACAGGACACCTCGTCCAAAAAATGTTCTTCCCTCTTAAAGCTGTAACTGCCCCGATGACTGCAGTCGGTTTCTCAGTACGCTGTGTCTCTCAGAGGAAAACTGAGAATGTGGTCCAGTCACCTGGAAGGCAGAGCCGGAGGGCTCACTCCCAGATGGGATAACCGGTTGAAAGTGGCGGGGTTCCCCATGCCACTCGCGGATAAGCCGGCGTCTCGAGCTTGGCCACTGGCAAAGCGAGCTGGGGAACCGGTACACAGCCGAAAGTTGGCTGTTGTAGCTGTGGGAAGCCCCCCTAATGCAGTCATGGGCATGTGAATGAGACCGTGGCCCTCCACAGCTCGGCTGTGTTTAGTGACGCAGAGGGGAGAGGGTTTAGGAAAGAGACTGCATATCTGCCATCCTTGACCGCTCCCGTGTGGGGAAACAGACAAAGAGCAGATAGCCATGTGAGAAGTAAGAATAGGCTCTTCTGGGAAGTAGTAAAATGTTTTGTCTTTATTTAGAACAGAAAACAAATTTACACCCTGCAAAACAGAAGGGTGGGGGGGCTGCGAAACGATTGCTGAGAACACTCAGTAGGGGCTGATCCTTCTTGGAAGACTCTACACTGACCAGTGTAGAGTCTTTCGTTTTATCTTTATTTTGGTTGTGCCTTTGTGTCTGTGATCACCACAATTTTTTCCAAAACAAACGTAGGAATGCCTCGGATTGGCCAACAGATGGTGACGAATCCGTCCGTCCAGAAAAAGTTCAACTAGGTTGACCTTTCTGTCCGTCAATACCTCTTTTTTTACAGTCTATGGTAAAAACAGATGGAAATCTTACGGAGACAGATGCATCATCAGTCCTGTCCGGACAACAGACAGCTCTTATTGAAAATGAATTGAATTGAACGGAGATGGACGTACACAATGGATCAGTGTCGGCGTGGCTAACGTAACTTAAATACCACAGGTATACAGCGTTACCTGTTGTTAAAGCTTGTAGGGCAGCAGAAGACGTGGATGTTGATGGGTTAACGGCGGAGAGTGTGGCTTAGTGTGTGGGAGCAATGGTCAGCTAGCCAGATACAGTTATCGGTTAAATTACCTATCCCACTACCTATTCCACTAATGTTACGTCAATACCACAATAATGTTACCTACCGTTAAGGTTTGCAGGACAACAGAAGACGTGATGTCTGTAAATCGGCGGGTAAATCTAACAAAGCGTCAGGTGTATCACTGACTGCCTGACCTGAATTTGCCTTGTGATGCGCTCAGCTGTGCCGTGGGAAACAGACTTAAGCTAGCAAAGTTACTGATGCTTTGTGTTATGTTTAGTTGCACATAAAATTGCTGTTAATGTCCGAGAGGCCATCTCTTAGTCAAAGACACCCTCTAGAGGCATCTCACAAAGCGACATCTCACTAAGCGTTACCTGACTGACGGCTGCACCGTGGGAAAAAGGCAAAGTAATCTACTTTGCATTACAAGATGCCTTTTTCCCACGTGAGATGTCGCTTTGTGAGATGCCTCTAGAGGGTGTCTTTGACTAAGAGATGGCCTCTCGCCTATGGGCTAAATGCCACATTCAGTCCCATACACTGATAATGGCATATTGAATCCCACACAGAGCCACACTCTTCACCATCAATTTACAGACATCCACATCTTCTGCTGTCCTGCAAACCTTAACGTAAGGTAACATTATTACCTGTGGAATTTAAGTGATGTTAGTGGAATTATTTAACTGATAACCATGAAAACTAACTCATAGACTATTTTGTGAAGCTAAGTTAGACTATGAGTAAAATGCATTGGAGGTCTCAAAATCCCATAGCACACTTGACCTTGCCTCAAGGCACACCAGTGTGCCACAGCGCACCATTTGAAAACCTCTGGACTAGGCTGTCAGACAGAGGAAGAAGTTAAATACCTGCTTCAGGCTGCTAGGAGAGCCCATTTACTTGATTAAAGTCACACATTTTGTTACAGAGGCATGTTACACCCACATTTCAAGGCCAACTCATAGTTTTTTTTGTTTTGTTTTTTTCAATAAGACATGGCATTATGAATTGACAGCAGGGCAAAAGTTTAGGCTCTAGCCTGCTGCAACAATGTATTTAGTTATTTCAATTTCAAGTTCAAGTTTGTTTATTTATCACATGCATGTCTCAAAGAACTTTACAGAGAATGAGCTAGAATGAATGAACTAAATCTAACTGATCAACAATCAACCATAGAACAGAATGATAGGACAAACATCAGGAAAAGCACAAGACACACAAAAGCAGATTTTAGCAAGACATTACCACCTACCTAGCAGATTTTAGCAAGACATTACCGCCTACCTATTCTATATAGCCTAACCTACCCAGCACCACCAGGTTTAGACCCTCAAAGCATACAAGGAAAAACGTCCAAGAAAACCTTTGCCGGGACAAACAGTGACAAGAACATGGACAATGTCAATGACATGGGAAAAACAGAAAAACAGATGAGGCAGAGAGAGGCAAAATGCAGCAGAGAGATGGGGCTCAGCGCTAATATCCACAGAAACAAGGGCAGCACTAGCCATTCACATCCAGGTAGAAACAGAATCAGAGATGGGACTTTGGCCAGATTTATAACTATTTAGAGAGTAGCCCAGACCTTCAAAGCGTATTGGTGGAGAAGGAAATCTTAGAAGTGAAATGGAGGGCGCCTCGGTGGCTCACCGAGTACAGCGCGTACCATAAGGCTCAGTCCTTCCCGCAGTGACCCGGGTTCGAATCCGGCCCGCGGTCCTTTGCTGCATGTCCTCCCCTCTCTCTATCCCATACCTTCCTGTCTCTCTCTAACTATATCCTTGTCAAATAAAGCATGAAAATGCCAAAAATAAATCTTAAAAAAAAGAAGTGAAATGGGAACAGAAAAATTGCGGCTGGAGAGGGAGAAGCTGGACCTGGAGAAGTGCAAACTTCAGATCCTGAGCTTCATATCACAGACGACTTGCACGTTCAATGAGTGAAACCCCTTTCTGTTTACAAACAAATATTAATGTGTTGACGGCGCTTGAATTTGCACGTGTCCCATCGACACATCCAAAGATGCCAGGCATCCCAGACGCTCTCCTAAAGGCCTCTTTCTAATTTGCGCCACTTACTGGGTGGGCAGAATGACGTGGTGTGGCAAACATGAATGTTGTGCCAGAGATCGGCTACTCATCTGATCACTCGGCAAGTGCCATTAATCATATCAGCAAAGGTGTTTTGAAAAGATCCGCTGGTGCCCTATTTAGTTTCACTGCCAGGGATAACACCTACCACAAGTTAAGTGCAAGATTTACACCCAGACATAGTGCTATGTCCAGGTGGTGCAACAAGTACAGTGTTTCCCTCACAAAGGGCCATCTGTGGCGCACCGCCACAGTATTGTCAAGGCCTCCACAGTATCATAAATAATGAAAATTCAATTTTGAAATCTTAAATCAATCCATAATGCTGCGCCAAGAAGAGCAAATGATGTCATGTCCCCTTTAAGATCAACCATGTCTAATACAGTATAGTTTTGCAAGACAATGTTTTATATGGCGAAGAAGAATAATGTTTTATGCAGCACAGACCAGCAGCAGTACAGCTCAGACCAGCAGCAGCACAGCTCAGAGCAGTTCACCAGAGCTATTTTAAGTTAAAAGGGCAAAAATTAAATAAAATTACTCCAAACAGCTCCTGCAGCATAATCCATGTGTTCTGAACCCAAATGATTGCACTGTGGGTCGAAAAGTTCAATATTCATCTGATTTTCTCCAGGATTTTCCACACTTTTTCTGCACAGTGGCAACCATCACCACAGCAACTGACACTACATCACTGCAAATCTGAGATGTACAGACTGTGTGGTTAGTTTCTGCCGCCCCCTCCCCAACCTTCAGACCTAGGGGAAACACTGAGGTATTTCTGTCAGGCTTAGAGCGCATTCTACGTCTGACCTACAACTAAGCGTACGCCTTACGCCTCTTACGACTAAGCTGGTGCTTACCGGCCCCAGAACTGTATTAACAGATGTTGTGCATATAGTTATGTTATGGAAAATGAGATACCCAAATTGTCCAACACTTTTCTGGCAACATCCAAAATTATTAATATTATTAAAACATAATTTAATGGATTTCAAAGAACAATTTCTAATATATTTTAGGGAAGCAAGCCCAAGGCTTGAATGTACAGACTAATCAGCTTTACTCCTTTCAAAATTTGTAGAGCAGCGTTGTATAATATCTTAACTACCACACTACTACTACTCTTTAAATTTTCAAAGGTGTAAAGATGATTAGTGTCAACACGTTTTGGAAAGCCTAAGGCTTGAATGTATACATTCAATGTACACTACAGTGTGTATCCAGTTAGGGCTTGAATGTAAACAATAATCAGATTTATTCCAGTGAAATGCGTTGATGCTCATGCCTGCTCGCCCATAATGATTGGCCCTGCATCTCCCTGCCTCCTACCCCTCTGTTCAAGGTACTTTTTCATGTAGTCAGTTGAATAAACCAACAACAAAAAACAACTTCAAAATTATCTCCTGCAAACATAAAAACAGGCAGGACATTCTTCAGTAGCAGATATTTGGTCTCTTATACGCCTTCTCAAAGCCACGGAAAAACATATATGCTCCTTTGTTTATGTCATATTCATGTCATAAGCACAAGGCTCAAACATGAAAATCCTCTCCTTTTGTCTTCCTCCAAGTTACATGACTTCCTACAAATGTGGAAGCTCTGCTAAACATTCCAACCAACCAGAATTATAAGGAAATGTGTCTTACTGATTGAAATGTGTGCTTGTCAATCAAACCTAACACTTGAACATGGCTTCACATATCCTTCCCATGGGAGTATCATATCGGGAGCATACATTTAGTGTATTTGCACAGTGTAATGTTGTGTGCTTTCACTGGTGGGGGCTATGTCTGTCCTTGCCTCTCTTGAGGCCATATCCTGGAGGAGACCATCTGTTTATTTTAGCCTGACAACACCTCTTCTTAGAAGTGTACGGGCAACCCATTAGATTCCCATATCTTCCAAAAAAGTGAAAAATGACAATTAGATACTTGCCCATGTCTTGCTATTTTGGAGTGGAGTTATGCACTTGGCCTGCTCTCCTTGCTACGTATGACAAGTGTGTTCACTGAGTTGCAGATACAGTGCAATCCCCCCTGCTCTGTGGAGTAGGGATGCACCAATCTGGATTTTTTTTTTTTTGGGGGGGGGTCGTTTGAGTAGAATATAATTTTGTTTTTCCTAAATTATTCTATTCCATTCTATTAGACAAACAAAAAATTGTGCCTGATTGTTGATCTTTGCATTTTCTAAATTACCTGTAGCCTATGCACTGATTCAATTGCTTTTCCATCCACTGTATTACACAATCAAAAAACATTCTATTTTGTATTTGTAGATTACTGAAGACAAATTTTCATCTTTAGGCTAAATGCCAAATAAATAGCCAACAAAATTTTCAGGAGGAGGCTAAAACTTGCTGGGAGTTATTACTGTATTCAAAATTTGTTTCAAATCAAGAGCAAACTCAGCCCGGTCGCACCATTCCCACCCTGCAGGTTTGCCCTCGGTTGATATCGCAGTCCCCTGATTTAGTCTAACAGCTTATGCTATAACTTGCCTACTTTTATTGTCCATGAAGTTTGAGACTTTTAAATAATCAAGTAGCCCAAAGAAATATGAAAAACAAATGGTGAATTGACAACATCTCTGCATCTCTGCTTTTTCGGCCAACAGTCTGTTTCTCTTTTCACCAAAGATAGTTGGCTACAACCTGTAGCCAACTTTAATTCAAGTACTTTTTCTGGCCGAAGTTCTAGTGTTTCCGACAGCATTTGAATGCAGCATCGGCTTGCTGCTAGTGATGGTTGCAAAACAAGTGCGGCAAATCTACGCGATAATGAGATGAATATTGGACTTTTAGACCCACTGTGCAATCATTTGGCTTCAGAACTCATGGATTATGCTGCAGGAGCTGATTGGAGTAATTCATGGAGTAATAATCGTTTTGCCCTTTTTGGGACTGTAAAGCGTAAAGCCCCAGCAGAAGGCTGACATGGAGCTGTGTTAGCCAACTGGCTGTTTGTTATGTGGATATAGAAACTTCACTGGTGTTAACACTGACACAAGGGTGAGTAGATAATAACCAGATGTTCATTTTTTGGTGAACTGTCTCCTTAAGACAGTCCTTAGATTTTTCCAGAAATAGGCTTAACATAGGGAAATTCAAAATTATATAATTTTATTATTTTGGTTGGTTTGGGTTGGCGTCATTGATCGGTTCTCCTGATCGGCCTTTAGAAAGAAATATTAGAATTATCCGATCTTATAGTCTTCTTATAGTCGATCGATCAGTGCATCCCTACTGTGGAGGGGCTGGCCCCTCCTGTGGGTGCATTAGCGAGCACCAAGCCGGGTCACAGGGAATACACAGTGGCAGCTGAGCCAAACTGCCCATGACACCTCTCTTTCCTTGTCCTTCCTCTCTCATTCTCTCTTTAGCCTGCATGTCATGATATGATTGTGTACATTGTCACTACCATCCCACTAATCCTTCTTGCACAATCAGAATCCCAGCGTGATTGTTTTTCTCTAACAACAAAGCTATGAGGTGACCTAAAATGTACCAAGTATTTCCTAAAACATCCAAACAATGTATAGTAGTATGTCAGTAGGCCTACCTTTATATGCGTGTGACCATGGTTGTAATGAATGAAGGAGTGCATTGCTTGGAGCAGCACAAATCAGAAACTGTGTTGGGAAAGCAGCTTGTTCCCCACAGATAGGCGGCATATTTGTTTATATTATGATTTGATGTGGGACTTACCACATATGGCAGCAGGCACTATCCACAATGGTGCTTATCCAGTGCCACTGAGGTTTTTTAGATTTTTTTTTTTTTTTCTGAACAGCAGGTGTTCAAATTAATGGGAAGAATGTTAACCAGCTAGTAAGCATAGAAAGACACACTAGGTCTTTCTCAATACGCATTTTTGTGTCTTCTTGTGTCCTCCATTACATGTTTGATGTAATATGCAAGTATCATTACCTCCGCCAAGGAGGTAACGTTTTCACCCGCGTCTGTGTGTTTGTCCGTCCCTCCAGGATATCTCAAAAACTTGGACACGGATTTGCACAAACTTGGTATGAATGTTGGTTATGGGCCAAGGAAGAACTGATTAACTTTTCATGTCGATTGGCCAAAAGGGGGCATGGTGGTGGGCGTGGCATATCACCAAAAGATGCATAACTTCCTTGCAGGGTGTGGTCTGTGCTCTACTGAGCAAATTTTTTAGTTCCAAAACAAAAGAACACAAGGACAGAGGACAGATAAAGACCCCGGACGTTTACTTGCCAACCGAGGATGCATTGGATGGTGACTTGGCCAATGAGAACAAATAGAAAGCCCCAAGATTAATTGCGAGAAAGGCGCATAACATCCAAACAGAGCTAAAGTCTAGAGTACAGAGGTGGTTAAAAGAGCTGGGAAAATTAAGATTTGTGTCTCTTAATTGATGGCAATTGTCAAGTACACATCGCCTATCCCATACTGTAAAGAGGGTTAGGGTTAGGTGCTCTTCTCTGTGCTTACATCCTTGAGAAATTCATTCTCCTCAAGACCCCTTGGGAAGAACATTCTCCACAAGGACACAAGTATTGGCATTCTCGGATTTTATAATCACCCACTGATATGTGCCTATCTACTTGGGAATGGAGTAGACTGAGATAATGTAAAATAAACACATTGAGGCAGCCTATCAAAGAACTTGGTCAAAAAGAGCAAACAGTGGTTCTGTATGGGCAAAGTTATTAAAATAGTTGAGAAATTTAACTCCCATCCAACAGAGGCATTCAAATACTTTCCTTCTAAACATGTAACAGTGTCAGGTGTTCCTCTAATATTTATGCACAAAAGGGAAAACTTATGGAGGATATATATATATATATTTTTTTTTTTAGATAATTCTCAGCCATCTACTTTACTTTGAACTTAAAGGGGTACTGCAGTGATTTAACACATCAAAATTAGTCTTCTTGTCGTGGGACGAAGTGTTGGGCATGAAAGCATCTCATTACAGCCTGTGAGACCAGAGCAAGCAACCCTAACCCTCCCACCCACAAGTGCTCTGTGAGGCAATAATTCTGAAAAGTGGAAGAGGCAGCTGAACAACAATGGACTGACAGGGACAGGTGGTGCCTGTGTGGCAAGTTTTCGTGTATGCCTTGGAGAAAGTCCCTATGCTGGCTAACACCTAGTTAGGCTAGGTGTTAGCCAGACTACTGCTGCCGTTGCTAGTGTTATGTCTCACCGGCCAGGGTTTAGCCACCATCTCGCCACCATTGCCAAGAAGATGGACATATATGACTGGCAACAATCTCACGTTTTTGTGTTTTCCTTACACAGTCAATACCGCCTTGCTGCATATCATTTTTGGAGTGGGTCCTTAAATGAGAACGGTTTGGACTACGGAACCACCTGGTTCTGTCTGCTTGTGTCACTGCACGGATTAGTTAACAATACCGTTGGTCAGAGCAAACCTACCATGGATATCAGGAGGTGGACGAGGCTCAGGAGGAACTACAAGGGAATTTGTAGAGAAGGGACTGAAAGGGCTATAATTTGTTGACATCAGTGCTATTTATAAAATATAAGTTCAAAAAGTATTTTGTTTTTTATTTTGTTTGATGCCAGGGAGCATTGATCAGGGGGCCTAGATGTTCTGTCCCTGGTGTAATAACTATTTACTGACTATGGAGAAACCAACTGGCCATTTGCAAAATAATGATTGACATAGCGATCCACCAATCCGTGCTTAGCATCCCTCTACTTCCTCCGACATGTTGCTCCGACACCGCACTGAGAGTATGGCTCAGAAGTACAAAAGTACGGCTTTTGTTGCAGCGGTTTGACAAGGACATAACATGGTAAAAATGTGTTTTTGGGGAAGCACTGAGTTGGACTGTAGCGTCTATGGTAGCGTCCATCAGTTTGTCAGACACAGCAACAGTAACTAAGGGGTGCAGGAGTCAACAGAAATGTTGCAAACGGTCAATTAGGTGATCAAGTAAGTTTTGTGATGCCTGTTTCCATTTTTGAGAACCTCTCATTTTTACTGCACTACATTTATACTTTCAACTTTTTACTCAACTACATTTATCCAACATCCATAGTTACTACAGTACTTAATGTTAATGAAAAGGTTTTTCATAAAAAAAACATTATCAATTCATAAAAAATGATGCAGTTTTTTGACCACTGACAACTTTAATCTAATACATAAAACTTAATGTATTGAAGATGGCATTATTACAAGTACTTAATTGAGAGGACTTCATATTGAGCACCTTCTTTTACTTTTGAGACTGAAGTACAGTATATCCAATAATCATAAATTCATTACACATACTTAGTTATAATTTTAAGTGGAGGACTCTTTACCAGAGTACTATTCCCCTAGGGTTTTGTGTGCTTCTTTCACTACTGGAGGTGGAAGAGACAACTTTAGATTGAGCAAAGGCATCGGTTCTTGTCAAAGGAGGCTAATTTGCATTATTGACCAGCTTGAATTAATAGCCTAATTATATCTCTTTGATAAGCAGGCAGGGCTAGCTTGAGTAGCTGGGGTGCATCATATGATACGGGAAAAATAATCCCTGCGTGAATGTGTGGATGACAGGTAATCAAGAAAGGGAGACCTAGGGTTGACTAGTGAGACTGTTAGCACAAGTTTTTTGCACTGGCTAGTTTGTAGCAAGGAAAGGCTATATGATAAAGGTGGTCCTCCCATGAACAGCAGCAGAATTAATTGATAACCAAATCAAAGTAGGTACTGCTCAAAAGTAGAGAATCTTATTTAGTCACGAGGGAAGCAAATGTAAACTAAGTTTCATCTAGTGCTCAACCCCTTTTTGCTCAATAGAAGTGGTGGGTCTTCCTAAAGGCTGTGCTGGCCCCAAGGGGTTGCTACAGATACCCTAAAAAACACATGTTGATTCAATTCAAAGTGTGTAGTTTATTATTTGTTTGAAGTGAGGGTTGAATTTTTTATTTAACCATTCACCATTGTATGCTGTCAGAAAATGTCAATGTCTAAAAGAGGAATTTGGGCATCATGTAATTGTTTTGTTTAGAGCACCCATGTTCTAGATATTGGGCCTATCCCACAACTGAATATCATGCTATATATTGTGCTTTCTAACTGCTCTTGAAAAACAATTGTGATGTGGAGTCATAAATGACAGTGATTATTATTAATTTTGTTGGGATGTTTAAACATTTATTTTAGTCCCGTGTAATGGATATTAAATAGTTGAATACTGAAGGTTTCTTTCTGTTTATTGCCAATTAACTTTTACAACCTACTTAAGGAGAAAGGGTTCAAAAGTTTCAGTTTCAAAGTATGTACGACTAGCTCCTGAAAAGGCTGCGGGATGTTGAATGCAGGCCTCATGCAACATCCCTGATTCTCGGCCCACCCGCAGCACTAAGAATTAGGCCTAGTCCCACACTACAAAATATTGCATTGGGTCCCATGAGAATTCAGTCCTCTACCCTAGAGCAGGGCACTTATCTCCCAACTGCTCCAGTGGAGCCGCTCAGTGCCTCAGTGGCTCAGTGGCCACCAGTAGACTGGCTAAAAAGGCTGTGGTTGTACTGTGCAGCCGCCAGGTGTGAATATGTAGCACTGTGTAAATATGAAGCAGGGCATTGTTGGAAAAGAACATCCATACTCAGTTTACATTCCTGGGATAATGGTTTAAAAAACACGTCCAGCAGGTGGTGGCTTATCCCCCCCATATTTGGATGTGTTTGTACTAGTTACAGTTCTCTCATACCAAGTTGTTTATTTTCCTAATTGTCCAACGCTGGATACCACCTCACACTCTCTCATTAAAACACTGGCTGAACTGCTATCTCAACATTCTATTCTATCCCAGTACCCTACAAATGTGGAAAAGTGGAATTACTACTGTGAAAGAACTACTGCTTACATAATG
Organism: Centroberyx gerrardi; assembly: GCF_048128805.1. NCBI lineage: Eukaryota > Metazoa > Chordata > Actinopteri > Beryciformes > Berycidae > Centroberyx > Centroberyx gerrardi. Next base: position 18,368,082 of record NC_136007.1, read on the forward strand.
CTAATCTTGTGTCTATATTTTGTTACTAATTATCTGCCTATATATCCTACATTACTGTTTACCTATTTATTTCCAATGATTGTCATTTATTTCATTGTCACTGTAGTGTTTTATGTTATTTTTATTTTTCATGCATCCCACGTGTGGGGGGTGGGGGGGTGGGGGGTGGGGTTCCACTTGTTTTGTACAATTGCAACCATAATACCATCATCAAAAAATAAAAACATTTAATTACAAAAAAAAGTTGTTTATTTTCCCCACAGCAAACTATCTGCACATTCTTACATGTATATTGTATGAATGCTCTGGTGTTATTGTTTTGACATATGGGGGAAAGCAGCTGAGTGAGAGCAGCTACATCATTGGTGTTACAAAGTGGCTGTTCACATCAAAGATGTTTCATTGGATTAGGCCCATGACACCCCCAGGGCACTCAACAATAAATTCTGGCAAAAAGTACCCCCCTCTATACCTTCTATCAGCACTGATCAGACATATACTCACACTATACTAACACTGCACCTACAGTTTGCCAATACCATCTCATCCAATGATTTTGGTTTTTAAATTATGATGATCATGATTTCAGTATTATCATCAATCTTAACACCAACAGGCTAATAGGATGCCTAACCTTGCTTGCTTGAAATAGTCGTCTGAGCAGTTCAGAAATCATTTTGCAAAGGAACAGCTCATTCTGACTTGAAATGCTATGCTCAGCAGTTCAGAAACCATATTATATGAGCAAAAAATAATGTAAAAAGAATTACACCAGGAAATTTGTATGTTGGATTACTACACACTTCAGCTAGTTTATCTATACCACCATTATGCTGTATGGGGTCATTTTTTACCCTTTTTGGAACTCTAAAGAAACAGAGAAGCTTCCTTACAGTTTGAGATGGACTGTGTGCTTCAGGTCACTGTGTGATTCAATGTCATCGATATTCTGAGGTTGGCAAGGAAACTTCTGGGTTTTCTATCCGTTCTCCGTCCTGTGGTTTTTTTGTTTTGGAATCGTGATTCGGCGGTTAAATATATATATATATATATATATATATATATATATATATATATATATACGTAAAACGCATCATGGAGGACACAAGAAGGAGGACACAAGAAGGCAATAATCAGCCAATGACAAAAATTTTAATTTTTGAGTCAACAATGCCATTAACATAGTTTGTTTGGATTTTTTTTTGTTATTCACCCCAAATGCCACTCCAACCTGAGAATGACCTTCATGTGTTCTGAACACCCTGAGAAACCTGGGATCCCTGCTTTATAGCTTGTTCTTTTCTAAGTAAGTTGTCACACCAGAGGAAATCTTTCCTTCTACATTCAGGAGGCACATGGGCATAAGGGAATCAATTTACTTAAGACTTACTAAGGACTCTTGGAATTAGAATTCCTTCTGCTCTGTTCCATGATCTGGGGATTAATTGCTTCTCCCATGCTACTTTCATAAGCTTCTGTAAATATATAAAGGGACTCCATAAAGCCCTGGAGCCGACAACGTTCTCTCTCACTAATGTACAGATATCGATACCAACTTATAAAGCACAACTATTATGTGCTGTCCTATCTTTCTCTAACTTTATGTGCTGCTGCCGTCTTGGCCAGGTCCCCCTTGTGACACACCATTTACAAGTGCAAAGTTAGCCATTGGGAATGCTGGATTTTACCTTGTTTTTGACAATCTAATCAGAGTGTGATGTGGTCTGGTTTGCTTAAGCCAGATGGATTGAGCTTATGTTTTCAGAAAGTCTCTCCAAACTACTGGCAGTCCCTTGTAGCATTTTGGGGCTTGTACATCATACACATCCTTTTTGCTGCCTACTGACAGTCTGGCCTAAATATCCTACACATAAATAGAATAAGAGGGGTTACATATGGAAAAAGCAGAGATATGTTAGAAAGTATAAACATCTGTACATAAAATGCAATATTTGTACATGTAGATGCCATTCATTCAGAGCATATTTCGAGTGGACAAAATGTATTTTACATGATGGAGATATAGGGAGGGTCTCTAAAAAGAGAAGTTGGAGAGGTAGGGGTCTTACGTCCAGGAGTCAATGATGTTCACACACTGAGAATAAAATATGGCAATGTGATGCACACAAAAATTAAGTAGACTACAAACGCATGAAACAAATAGGCCTTGTGCTATGTAAGTACTGCATGTCTAAATTGAGGCCTAGGTTGCTGTGTGCATTACTGAAATCATCATTGTCACTGTATGTCCACCAACTGAGTCAATAGTCAACACACGCACACACTCGCCATCAATTGGACACCAATAATGTTTAATCTAGTTTCAGTGATCACATAATACAAATTACATTAGGAAATATTTAAAAGACCCCCAAAATGTATACTTTAAAAAATGTATACTTATTGCTTTCAGGGGAGCTCAGCTCCCCCTGGCTCCCCTGTATTTCGAACCATGGATGCAGTGCAGTCAAATAAGGCAGACACTCCATTATTGGAACTTCGGATTATATAAAATGTGATGCATCACGCACACATTTATGAGTTTGGATTTAAACAAATCTATAACAGCTCTGTGTTTGACTGAACTTAAACTTGTCTGTGATGTTGTTGAAGACAATGTAGGCCTATGTTATTTGGCAGGTCTCTAGATGTTTCTATTTTTGTTGCAAAGCACTTTATGCTGCTATTCTATGAAATGTTTTCTACAAATAAAAATGTATTGACTGACTGAATGATTGATTGATGCAGTTTGACATGCATCAATCAATCAGATTGATGCATGTCAGATTATTACACATAAGAGATTATGTGTAAACTCAGCCTGTCAAACCAAACCAGTCATGTTATTCACTGACTGAAAGAAGTAGTGTTTGCTTCAAACATGATAATTCATGTGATTATTTCTGCACCAAAGCAAGCATGGGCACACTGGTTTAGATACAATTGTCTAGCGAGTTTGGCGCATGCCTGTGTCTAACATAATATCACTAGGCAAGACACAAGACTACAGTAAGGGACTTTGAAAGTGGTATGATCGCTCCAGTATCTCAGAAACAGACACCCTGCTGGGATTTCGCACACTACAATATATATAGCGTTTATAGCGTTTGAATGTTGCACTAAAACCAAAAAACATCCAGTCGTCAAAAAATGCTTTGTTGATGAGAAAGGTCAGAAGAGAATCATTCAAGCTAATTAGCAGGCCACAACTATACAAAAAGCAGCGTGGGCCATAATCCAGGGTGAGCATTCCTACAGAGGCCAACAGAATGAATGTCAAAAGAATGATGTACAAACCCACAAATGGTGACTATAGAGGACATCAGCCTATGGCATCATAAATCTACAGGACAATCAGACAGGCAGCTCAATTCACTAGCCACCTAAACTAAATGTTACAGGGTTGAGTGTGTGAGTGTGGGTATGTCACTGGGGTTATCAAGTGTGCACCTCCTATCACAGATGTTTCATTGGATTACGCCAACCTCCAGAAGGCTCAGCATTGATTTCTGGCATCCCAGAACCACCCCCATCGACACCTGCTACAACACCAAATACAACAACAGTCACGTACTCTGCCTTGTACCTACAATTAGGCTTTCCCTAGTTCCCAACATTACTCAATAATTTCTAAACTCACTGTTTAGGCTATTTCAACAACAATCTAAAGGGACAGCTGACTCTGCTGCCTTGAGACAACCCACTCAGAAGTTCAGACACCGAATTGTATCAGCAAACAATTACAACAATGGCTGAGAACAGTGTATCACTACTCACTCTGGCAACCATATTGTATGATATATAGCCTAACTCCTGTCTTAATCATAATTTAGACATGCATATACCACCATATTTCATAAATGCATGTCTGAAGGCCCATTCACACCTAGAGCGACAACTAAAAACATAACTATAAATTATAACAATACACTGTTGCTCAAGCATTCATACTACAACGATATCACCATATTTCGGCGCCGAATATTCAGAGAAAAAAAATAGAGCATGATGACTTTACCAACGTGCTTTTATTTTACTCACTCTCTTAAGTAAATAACGACATAGCTGAAGGATTTCGGTTAATGAATTGCTGCAAAAGAGAGAGGAGCTGGCAGAATCAATAATGCTCTTTCATGGCGCTGTCATGACATTATTGTGCTTTGTTTATATGTGAGCAAATGGTAGTCACCAAGTGAAGCTGTTCATTTCTTTACCAGTAGGTGACTCTGAACACCACACTACTGCGGATCAAAGAGGCAAGTCTCCTGTAGCTCATATTGAGAGAAACACCTGTAACTTCACCGTGGCTAAAGCCGGAGCAGAACTGGGATTTATTCAGTTAAGTAGCCTAAAGCTGGGCAAACGCAGGTGCAATTGCCATGAAGTCAGGGTTAGTTTTTTGTAATCTACTGGCCCAGCTCACGACCTGACCTGACCCGAGCAAGAAAAACTACTGTATCGTGATATATACCGTTATGGTAATATAAAATTACATATCGCTCACCCCTACATGACACTATCAAGTCAGCATGGACCAAGACGTTGTTCCAGCACCTAGTTGAATCAATCCCTTGGAGAATTCAGGCTGTTTTCGAGGCAAAAGGAAATCCTACCTTGTGCTAGCTAGGTGTACCTATCACATAGGCTACCTTACACTTAACTACATTGGTGTGACGAAATTTTGGTGTAACCAAATTTGACTACAGTCGGCCAGTGTCCAGCAGGTTTTTGTTCCTCCCTGGTAGTTAATGAGGCACATGGGGTCTCAGGAAGAGACAGACCAGGTTTGGCTCATTAACCGCCATGTAGGGCGAAAAGTCTGCAGGACACCCATGAGGAGTAGAACTGAAGAACCCTGGTTTAGGTCCTATCAACTAGAAAGAACGCACTGTATCTTCACAACAATACAACCTGAAGAGTATTTTAATGTGGACTTTGGTGTACCACAAGGCTCTGTTCTGGACCCATTGCTATTCCCAAATTCCAACAAATTACTGCTCGGTGAAATCATCTGTAAATTTGGCATTAATTTTTATTGCTACGCTGATGACTCTCAGCTCTATATACCCATTAAACTGAATGACTGCTCCCAAATTCTAAAGTTAGAGGTGTGCTTATCCGAAGCCAAACATTAGATGTCTCTAAACCTCCTGCGCCTCAATGCTGGCACAACAGAGATGTTGGTTATTGGACCAGCTAGACACACTACTCTAAATTTTGATAACTGTGTGATTTCCCAGAGTCCTGCTATTAAAAATCTTACATTCATACATTCAATTACTTCTAGTCTAGTCATCCTAGTTTCTCAATCAAGTCACACATCAAGGACATCACTAAAATTTTGTTTTTCCATCTTTGCAATCTTTATGTGTCTCCCTGTTGCAATTAGAGGCAAACTCTACTGATGTTTTTAAATCCAGGCTTAAAACCTATTTATTTTCACTATCATTTGGTCAACCTTAGCTTTGCACAATTACAGGGAATGACTCAGTCTCTTCTAAGAATAAGGTTAGACCAGTCAGCTAGCGCCAGCTCGGGTCCTTGCCAATGGTAATTATTGCTTTTGTTCTCATTTCTCTTTATTTTTAGTAATTTTAGCACTCTTGTCACTCTTGTGACCTTAAAACTTGACTTGGAAATTATGCCATCATACACTTGGAGTAGCTGAACCCTCTGAAGCCAGCAACCAGAGAATCCAAAGAATCTACCAACCGAGTTCCAGGCTCAATAAGAGAGGTAAGAGATTGGGGGTGACGGTAAGAGAAACAGAAAGAAGATTTAAAATGTACCTTCCATGTATCGTCTTGGGGAACGTGAGATTGCTGGCAAACAAGATGGATGAGTTCTCTGTCTTGGTCAGGACACAGTGGGAATATCAGGAAACCAGCTTAATGTGGTTGATGGAAACATGTCTTCATCCTATTACACCGGACTCTGAGATCACCCTGGAAGGATTCCAACTGGTGTGAGCAGACAGAGGAAAACAAAACGGTAAGAAGAGAGGCAGGTGTCTTGCCATTTTTTTTATATATCTATGCTGATTTTGCTTACAAAGATGATGTTGCAGGTCATTTTGACCTTTGGTTCTGATTGCATCAGACCCCCTCCTTTCTAAAAAGAACACACCATTGGATTTATATACTAACATTTTTTCAAGGATTAGAACAGACACACACACACACACACACACACACACACACACACACACACACAGAAACACACACACACACACACAAAACATGGTGTCAACCCTCCTCTCCAAAAAACGGTAGTAGTTTAGTTAACAGTGCTGTAAATAAAAGAAGACTTAAAAAAGTAACTGCACAGAATAAGCAGGGAACAGCATCACTCTGACACTTGTTGCTCTGTCACTTGAGTGTTGCTTTAATTTAATTAAAAAGGAATAGAATCTGGCTAATATTTATTATTACTCGCTTGTTTTGCCAGTTTCTCCTTCAGTCACGACTCATGAGGGTGCTGAAAAAACAACTAGTATTGACAATTAAAATTATTTACAGGGGAATATTGGGTTAATGCTATAGCACTGTATACTGAAGCATTAAGTTCCTTTGTTGTTCTTGATTCATTCTTCAGTAAAACCTAGGGAGGCACATTCTCAAGAATTTCTTTGATCAATGTTCTCTCACGTTGTGAACAATTGCTGGTCGTACAATTTAAATTAATTATATAATGGCAAAAGTGACCCCACCCCATAAAAAATCTGCATGGCTTTTTCCCATAAGTTCAAAGTTCAAATTTGACTAATGTAGATAGACACATTAGAGCAGAATGGCAACCACAATCTGAAAGCACAAACTGAGAAATTACATAGGCATGGTTTTCATTTGAATTATAGGTAGTTTTTCACCAGCATAATTATCATGGCTGGGAAAACCTCAGCATGATCATCTCTTCCTAAACATACACATACATAGCTGATAAAAATCAACACTGCAATCCAATTTTATAGCCTATAAAACATCTATCAAATACGGATGATTGAATAGGCTATAGTCTAGAGGCGATATAGCCTAGTCTATAGTGTTGTATTTGTACACTGCATCACAATAATTGCAATGTAGCCTACCTCATCATTCTTGCATGTAAAATGTTCCCTAACTGAACTTCATCTTCCTTGCATACAAAAAGTCACAGTAAGTTACATTGCTCCCTCAGTGTGCAACTTAAAACATCGCATCAAGAGGCATGCATCAATGATACTACGTTCCGCAACATTTTAATAATTAGGCTATTTGTTTTACTTGGTAACTTTGATCAACTTGATTACAAAACAAAGAATAATGCACCATTAATTATTCATGAACATCCCTATTTTGTATATTTTGCTCTGTCCTGCTAATATTTGCTGCTTTAAAGGATAAGGCTGGTGTTTTTTAATGCATTGCTTACCGTCAACAAATCCTATGAAAATAACAAAATCAGCAATGATTTTGTTTTGCCAACAAGTCTCGTGCGACTTTTTCCTCAAACAACTTAATAAGCCGGCTGTAAAGAGTTTGCGATCTCAGGAAAGTAGTTCCGTAGCACCGAAAATAGTCCCCGGCGTAATGAAGAATTTGTTCCCATTTGAATTTGATTTGATAATAACTACAACAGCCTGACTTTTCGTGGTAACAGTTAGCTTTTTAAAATTGAAACTATGTCTTTGTGAGCTGTATTTCAAGGTTTTTAGCTTACAATTGGAGCCAATGACTTCTGCGTTGACGGCTAAAAATGGTACGTGGGATGTCAGAAAGTAACGGGAGTAGAGCAAACGCATTGTTGATTTTATTATTTTCATAGGATTTTTTGACGGTAAGCAATGCATTAAAAAACACCAGCTTTATCCTTTAATGGCTCAATTTATCCATTGGGATGGTTAAAATTTTATCTTATCTTTAAAGCGGATACTGAGTGTATGTTGACAACAGTGCAGAGGAAGAAAATGTATTGCCAGTTTCAAAAATTTGTTTTGAATGCATTTTTAAAATGGCCATTTAACATTTGTCTAAACAATATACAAAATTTTAAAAAATTCAGTATGGGGTTGATACAATAATTATATCCAATGTTCTCTCAATGGATGTCACCATATTTCTCCTGCAGGCGGTTTATTTAGCAGCTATAACATGCTTGCTTATGCCCCAAATGACAATTACGCAGGTGTTTCAATCCACTGCTTTCTATTTGCTCTTACTGCATGCTTTTCTTCCTCGGTATTTTTTTTTTCTTGTCCGAGTGAAAGGGAGACCTTAAAAGAAAGATCTTATATAAAGGTTACTGGGCTAGCACAGCAAATCTCTCCAGATTGATACAGCATGTCACATTTTAACAAGGTTACACTAGCTAAATGAGTACAGAAAATGATAACTGTATTATTGTCCATGTCAAATACCTTTGAAACTTCACTTTGTTGATGTGGATCCTCTACACCACCACCATTACCACAAAGACACAGCTTTCTCATGACAAGAACTTTGGGGCTGTAATATCACACTGCCTTTAACACTGATATAGGCCTACTGTACATTGTGAAGTTCTTATCAATCCTCCAGAGATTGATAATCAGACAATCACACTACATGAGATTTAGAATTGGTTTATTTTGGTGGTGACGGTCATGAATATCACCAAAAGGCATATATTCACCATAGCAGCTTCCACTAGTGTGATCTAAAGCTGACAAAAAGCCAAGTCAAATGTATATGTCGTATTATGCTTTCACAGCCACAGCAAACAGAAGATGAGCTTGGACCTGCATCACACACAATAAGGGAGTAGTTAGCTAGCAAGCTAAGCTAACGTCATGCATCTAGCTCAATAACTAGCTAACGTTACCTTGTTCATATTAGTTACAAATTATGTACACCAGTGGTAGGAAATGTACTGACATCGACAGGCTGTCAAAACTTACACGACGGACATTGCTAAAAACAGCTGTCCAGTCTATGTTGAGGTGGAGTCTTTCACGTCTTCTCGTTCTTCCTCTTCTTCTATGGTAGTTTTAAGTAATTTTTTCCAAAGATCCTCTAACCTTGGCCCTTTTCAACTGGTGTGTCAAAAAAGAAGAATATATAAAATATGTGTTTGTTTTTTATAAATGATGTTACATTTATTTATATGATGGTTTACAGAACACAAGTAGCCTAACACATTATTTATTTGTGGATAGAGAAATATATTTGTTTCTGTTTTTTGCATTCAACAATCATAATAAGTATAGTGGATTGTAGTATTTCATTTATATTTCTAATAGGCTAATTTTATTACTTTTGATTTATATTTGATTTTGATATTTGGCCATTAGATATACGTCAAGCTTGTCATGGAGGACACAAGAACAGGTGAGAATGCATGTTGAGAAAGACCACTACTGAGTCACATGAACAGCTGCACATAATTTACTTTACCAATCAAGGCCGTGTAACTGAGGGTGTATGTTGCTATTTCACAATAACCAATTTTTCTGACTAATCATCAATTGCAAAGACATTCAGAAGAACTGGTAACTTGTATTTGTGCTGCCACTTTAACAGAAAGATCAATGATTCTAACATTTCAAACTGTATATTTAGTCCCACCACAGGATTATAGACAATTGTTTCAAAGATCATTTATAATACATTTTAATTAATAATTTTGTCACCTCGCGCACAGGCGACATTTGGAACGGCAAGTACTGTAAAGACTCCAAGATTAGAGCGTGCCTATCTTTGGACATTATTTGGAGTATATTTCATCTATGAGATGACTTTAGTCAGCTCACTTGCTTCTCATGTGACCTTCCCCCAAGACATAGACAAAGTGGGGCAGCATGTGTTTGAGATCCTCTTAGTCTTAATTTTTATAGCTCATTTCATACATTAGATACAATTTATGTGCTTCATAATCAATATATCTCTTAAAGTTAGAATGAGAAATACTGTAGTTTATTCACCAAATACAATACATGTACAGACATTTGTCCTGAATATTTGCAGAGACATATTGACAACTTGCATAGTAACAGTACATACTGACACAGGAACAGCAGGACAAGGGAAAAGTGCAATACATACAATTGAGAGTCCACCATGCACGATATTTCACTTACTGATTGAATTTTGACGAAACTTGGGCAAATACATTTTGGCATTTTCAAAATTACACTGATTGGCCCAAGGGTGGTGCTACGTTGTTCATTATTTTATTTGTCCACGTATCACATGCAATATCTTAGACACTACCGAACAGATTTTGACAAAACTTGGGGAAACAATACATCTTACCACGGCATTTAGGGCCTTAGGCACTAGAATTAAATGGACCAAGGGACTCAATGCATTATGTTGATGCTGCAGGAAGACTTAAAAGATCAGCAAGTCTTGGATGTGTTGTGAGAAGTGTGCACCCTGTACTGCATCTTCTTCCTCCACATACACCAAACTCAAAATAAGCAAACAGCATTGTGATGATTAGATTAGATTAGACTACTTAGATGAGATTAGATTAATATAGGATACATCAAGGAAAAAAAGAATACGAATTGAGGAACTTGAGGTTACCACATATAAACATACACCACTGATGATTCCAACAGTCATAATCTTGACATATTAAGTAATATGAATGAAAATGTGCAAAAACGTAAGGATTTCAGCATTGACAGGATGTGCAAAATAGCAGCAGCAGTATTAGTAGCAGCAGAACCTACTGAAATGCAAAGACTGTGAGATCTGTGCATCATGAAAAAGGTGAAGAATAACAGTATGAGAATGACAATGTGTGGAAAGATACAGCATATATACAGGGTATAAAAAAATACTCATATCAATTATATTAGCATGTCTACAGGGGACCATACAAGTGTCTAGACATGTAGGTTTTCACTGATAACTACACCATCCAGATATATTTACTTCAGTTTACTTTACTTTGGAAAGACCCTTTGTACAGAGTTGAACCACTAAATGAGTTATATTCATACGAGAAGGCATGAGCTGTGCAAACAATGTCCGCAACATAGGTAACCCATGATAGTATGTATGGAATAAGGAATTTAATGGAATATGGAATAAGGAATATGGATTTTTTTTGCATTTCAGTGTATCTCTATCAAGATTCAGTTGTGACTGTGCTTGGCTTTAAATTACTAAGGTAGTCTGGGGTATACGATACGGATACATTATAAAGTGTCTGAGTTATTGAACCAGCTTTGAATCATCATGCTAGAGTACTGGGGATGATAATGGTTCCAGTGGGTAGAAGCTGTATGGACCTTAGTAGATATCTCTTAATTAGCTCTGTATGAAACTTTGCTTTATCACTAGAAGGCAGACAGAGGAAAAACAAATTCTGCTTTAGTCTGATCTGATTGTTTGTTCCAGAGCACTGCCACTACTTTCTTACAGGCTTGTTAGCTGGCACCACAGCTGCTATACTCACCTACCCTCTAGACATACTGGGATTGCAATAGCTCCTACAAAAATGTAGGCTATTATCTACTGTTATGTTCATGACAACCACTGTTACGCTTTTGGGGCTAACATCCTGAAGTGAACTGTTGATAGAATTTGGTCAGCTGAATTGTTTTACTGGAAAAGATAAGGAAATTGGTTTACACATGTGTGTATCTGACTTATGAATAGCTGTGTTTCTAATGGACTATTAAACGACACATTTTGTCAGGAAATTATTTTCATTTTTGTATTCCATTTGCATGTGTTGGAAAGCAGAGCACTGCTGACAGCAAAGCTACTGGGGGCAAAGAGTCTGTGGGACCTGGTTGTGGCTGACTGAAGGGGCCGGGTCGTGGCTGATGCTGCTTCCTCATTAAGTTTAGCAAGGTAGCTGGCTGGCTGTATTACAGCTGATGCCTGAATCAAGGCTACTGAACATCATAGGTTATTTACTAGAAATTAGGCTATGTTGCACTGAATATTATTAAATAAAATATTCAAATAAATGTCAGTGTGTTTACTTTATGAATCAATGTTGCTTTATTCAACCAAAAAATGGTTATCCACTCAAGAAAGCAAAAAACAGTCAATGGTGTAATACGTCAACATTAGCGGTTTGGCAAAAGATTTTATGTTATCATTTTATGTTATCAGGTTTTTCAATTGAGTTTTATTACATTATGAGCAGTTACTATATGATAGGCAGGTATTACATTATTTGTTGCTACAGGGATGAATCCAGGACAAATTAGGCACTCAAAATCTGTTTTTAACAAAAACAGATGTAACATGTATTTGTCATTTGAAGAGAGGTTTATGCCAAAACATACGATAAAACTCACTAACCAGTTGATTTAGCTCTATTCATCTCTTGTAAAGCACAGTAGTGTTTGTGACATCACTTTGTCCCATATTTTTAGCCTTGTATTACAGTGCTGAACTAGTCATTGAATAAAAATCTCTGAGATTAGAAATCCAATTGAGCAAAAAAAGTTCTATCAAATGCAGCACTGAGCACTGGTGGCTCATAAAGAGATATGAGCAGTGCTGGCTAGTGCCACTTTCTCAAGATGGGGGCAGTGACAACCCTCATCAACCTATGAAACCCACTCCCACAGCCCCACAGTAAAATACAGGCAGTGGCAGGTAATAAAGGCAAATGCAATTTTGTGCCTTTCTGTATAGTTATATAGGAAGCTGCAGGGAGACATTACATAACTCATGACGGCTCGAAAAGAAAATAAGCATGTAATCCACCCTGTCTAGACTCATTCACTCAAGACTGTAACGAAAATACCCCTTATATTAATTGTAACCACATCTCCGCTTTCTAAGAGCAGGCACGATTAAAACAACGGAAAAACCCACTGCTCATAGGAGATTATATCACAGGCTGATGGAAAGCATGATACAAAGGCCACTGAAAGTTGGACCAAAGTCTAAAATCTTGCATTGATAAAATGGTTCCATATACATATATATCTCAAAATTCACTATATGTATCTCACTTATGAAATAAATCTGAGGTCTGATTTTAAATGGAGACACTTGAGAACACAGGATCATATGCGCAAAACTGGCAAGTCCAACTTTGAGAAAAGGAGACATCAAATAAACACAGTAAAATGTCCAATATGTTCATTAGCTCATTTACTTCATAAAACTCATAGACAACTTGAAAGTGCCTGTGGTCTTAATTTAAATATCCTGTTAGAAAGTGCAGGCACGATTACAACAACTGTTGGGATATAACTTGACCTTGCAGAGCTCCAAGGGACCATAGCCTGACTCTGAACCGGGCTGTAAGGCTATAAACTTATCAAAGTCAAAGTGCATTTACAACCAAGTTCAAGAGAGAGACAGAGAGAGAGAGAGATTATGCGCTGCTGCAGGTAGAATGACAGTAGCCTAAGTCATGTAAACAACTTCCAGGCGGATGCCCTGAACAGCAGTGTAAAAAAAAAAAACTGTGCTGCAAATTTCTAAGTCTATCTTGTCCAAGCGACTTAATAACTCGTCCAAACAACTTAGTAACTTGTCCGAGTGAGATAAAATTTATTTTTTTTCACCTTGCCTTTCAGGGCTTCCGTAAAAAAACATTTGGACCAGTGACATAAAAATTTGAAAATATCATTCAGAAATTTTAGGTGAACAAAACCTTGTATTTCTTACTGTGTCAAAATATTCTCATTATTGGACAGAATCTGCTCCATAATGATTTGATGAATTTTTTATGTCCCACCTGCCATTGTCTCTACAAAACTGCAACTGCTGCAACTGCAACCGCTCCCATGGACAAAGTGTTCTGAATCAGCGTGCATTTCCAGAGGGATTGCATTCTCAGCTTTTAACAGTAGCTTACTGGAAGACTATGGTTACATGGAGATCATAAACGGCTTATTCCTTCAAACCTAAAATGTCAAAGTAGTGACTAACTGTTTACATCAAAAGGTGTTCATATATGTAGCTGCACACTTCTACAGTATTTCATCATCTAATTGGAATATATAGTGTATTTTCAGTTTTTGTCATGCACTGCTGCCGCCCTCTTCTTTTGCAGTAATTGGCTGTCTCAAACGTAGTACAGATGAATGTGATGGCAGAACTGCAACCTGTGCATTGAAGGGAGAATGGTCTTTGAGCAGTATCCTTTCCTCTCCAAACCGTAACAGCAGATTTGAATTTGCTCCATTCTACACATGTATTTGTCCAATTGTTCAATTAATTCTTTCATAAACTGATTTGAACAAGTTCACATTGGGAATCCTCCGCCTGTGGCATTTGTCTTTTAAGTAGGAATCATTAAATTAAATTGCCACATTACCATCTGGTGTGGATTAAATGCATGTGTCGGAGTTGTCTGATCATCCATTTACATAGAAATATTTAGTAGTTATAAGGCTTTTCAGAAGGGTACTTAGGGTTCAGCCACATCAAAATTTCAGACCGGCTGAGGCTGATGGGGATACTCTGAGAGTTTATATGAGGTCATTTCCTTTGCAGTGGGGCAGAATCATTCCTATAAATAGTTTACCAATTGGGTGCATATACATATAGTCAAGCACTTTATCACCAAATTCTACAACTTTTAAGGGTGCATTAAGTCATCTATGACTTTAATCAACCTTTGTCAGTGACCAAGGTATTGCAACACCATGAACAGGTCTCTGGTACAATGTGATACAATATTATGCATTTCATGTGATTATTTAATGATTAAAATCGCCACCAAAAGCTACTGATATTACTGTGCTTTGTTAGCTCACTAGCAAACTTCACCTACATTATCTAGAAACTTCTGTTAGCTAAGCAGTTGCTGGCCCTCCCATCTGACTGTGATATTGCGATTGCTGACATTAGTTGAGTTAGTTGAAGGTGACAGAAGATTAGAGAGTCGGAAGAGAAGAAGAGATGTGGAGAAGAATAAAGGAAGAGCAGGATTAAGAGTGAAGTGATATACACAGAGAACATAGGAGGACAAGAGTAAAAGGAGAGGAGGAATAATAGAAGAACACAAAGGAGAGGAGAGAACAGGGGAGAGGAGAATTAAAGGAATAAAAGGAGAAGAGGCAAGGGAGAGAAGGAATAAAATAGGAGGAAACAAAAGAGTAGAGAGGAGAAATCAAATAAGGAGGTGGGGAAGAAGAAAAGTGGAGACAACTAGAATAGATAAAAAGAGAGGTATAAATGGAGAGAAGAGAAAAGAAAAGGATAGTAGGTAGGGGACAGAAGAGAGAAGAATAAACTGCATATAAAGGAGGAGAATAAGGCAGCATTTACATGGGACATTTGGCATCCATCACATTCACAGACGAGTTGGTGTTGAAACCACCCAGGTTGTTTTGTTGGGGGCCGGTATCCTTGGTTCAGATCCGGCCCGGGACCTTTGTCACGTGTCATCCTCCTCTCTCCCCCAGTCTTTCCTGTCTCTCTCTACTTAAAAGCCAAAAACATAAAAAAAAGAGATCAGTTAGTTTCAACTTTTTTGACAGACCAAGTTACGATATTTTCATGCACCTCACTCCGTCAATCCATGTCATCTGTCAACGCATAGGTCCCACTGAAATACATGGGATATTATCTGTTATTTGACATATCATTATTTCATTTTTTTCTGGGGGGACCCCCAGACCCATGGGCGGAAATTACGGGGGGGACAGGGGGGTCCGGACCCCCCCTTCCTGGGACTAACAGAGAGTTGTCCCCCTCAATATATCATTGTAAACATAACTATATAATTTTAAATAATATAATAATATGCATTGAAAGCACTTGTGCTAATTATAGACACCCCCCCCCCCCATATGCCTCACAGTGGTTTGGTCCACTGCCTACCTGCCTCCCCGAACCCCACACACACACATTAGCCCTCGGTACGAGTGTCTGTGGAGGATCTCTGGAAGTGTGTCAGTGGTGGCAGACCTCCAGTAAGTAGCTGCTTCGCAAAGGTTAACTTAAAACAAAGGATGTGTCAGACATTTTTCTTTACTTCTACCACTCAATAGAATAAAACACATTCACAATTGTAACCAGACTACATTTTGTTCGCTCCATTACCTCGCGGTTGAATCTTGTGCGTCAGCGTGTTGGTATGGAGCAGCCGCGTCTCCTAATGCATGTGTGTGTATGGAGGCAGGAGGTCTGTCCACAATTAAAATCATCATAACTCACTGAATTTTCGACCGATTTTCAAGCGGTTTGGTTTGTTACAAATGCCAGACATGTATTTATGATACAGGATACTTGGTTAAATTAAAATGCGGGTTTTCATACCAAAATTATCTTTTGTAGATGGTAACAGTAATATTTCTATAATATTATAGGCTATTTAAGATTAACTTACCCTACGTAATTAGGTTCTAAGTATATTCTTTTTTTCTTACTGCATGTAAAATGGCTGCCACTATGTAATTTTGTTTATAATTTTGGAAATAAATGAAGACTTAATTCTTAAAAAAGACCCTGAAGTAAGTTTCTGGCAGGCTTCATAGCGTTCTGGACTTTTACACATTGACAGCAAAACATTAGAGATCTGCTTTTTCGGGAAAACTAAATCTAATTAGGCATATATTAGCTTTAGTTCAGTTAATGGGTGTTGCATCTCACCTACTACTGTAAATAACCTGCATGCTGTGTGTGTGTGTGTGTGTGTGTCTATTTGTCAGCCAGCCAGGTCAGTTAAAATGGCAGAGAAAAGAAAAACAGACATCCGATCATTTTTCAGTGCACCTAAACGCCAAGTAGAAAGACCCCAGTAATATCAAAGGCAATTTGATAAAATCTTCATAAGAAGGGAATGAAGTGCTTATGGAAATGTTTCATAATGGACCTCTATATACATTTAATACAACAGTACTTTTGGCGGCACCTTTGGTGTCCCCTTCAGGAATTGCTCTTGAGAAATGTTTCTGTTTATTGTCCCCCCCAACAGTGAAATGAAATATCCGCCCTTGCCCAGACCCCTCACCCACATTGTACCTACCCTAAATTTGTCCTTGCATGACATAACATGCAAAAATTCCTTTACAACAACAAAAAAAAACTAGCAATATTATAGGATATAGGATATATTTGTTAGCATTATTACGATTAAATCTGTATTGGCTTAGGGTAGGCAAAATGAGATTCCATTAGGTTATAAATATAACCCTGGTTGCCTGAAAGAGAAGGAAGGGGGCCATCAAAGTATACACCTTTCTCTGTTTCTGAGATTTTAACACTTTTGCAGTCAGCATATTAATAGTGTCCTCAGTGATGCTGGGTGTCTCCAAAAGGTAGCTGAAAATATGTGACATTTTGACTAGCAGGCACTGCTGTTCCCGATATCGCTATGCTGTACTGTACTCATCTGACAGCTCCAACAAACAGCCTGCCTGCATGTACTGACTTCGGTAGCTAACTCAAAGCTCACATTAGGTTTGTTGTGAGTAGCAATTTTCACTTCTCTCTCTTCAGCAGCCATGGTTTTTGTGCAAGACTGTGCAGCCTGTGCCGCAGAGATATTCACCAAGATTTTTATTGTTAGCCTCTACTGGTTCTAAAAAATCTTTCCATGGGGGACTTCTGTGATTTCTACATGATTCATTGGCTTCTTTTTTTCTGTGGTGCAACCCATTTCACACTCCATGAAAGAAATAGTGATCACAGAGTCCTGGGGGGTCCGACTAAAATCACTGACAGTTTCTCCTGACGCACGCTGTCCAGCGACGCCTGAATTTGCAGCACAAATGTAGTTTCCATTGCCCTGGTTGGGGGTCTCCTTGAGAGAGGACATCCACTCCCACACTCATCACTTTTGGAATATGAATATGAATGGCTTTCAGGGATAAGGGATTTTTCTTTTCTTGCCAGTTCATTCTTTTCCATCTTGTACCTTTAACAATCCTAGTACAGCACAGAAGTGACAGAAATGTCAATTCACACATAGTGACACCCACTAATTTGTGTTAATGTTTTTATTTCTTAAGATATTTATCATGAAATAACATATGCTGTTTTCCTCATAATGGGCAATGTAAATGCATTTGCTATTCTGCTTACTTCTCAACAGTATGGGACAGTGTGAGACTGTTGCTTGGCCTGGGGTCTGTACAGTATATGCACTTTGTTACATCCTGTCATAACTTCATAGGATTCTGAGATAAACAGTCATGTCTCCCTTCATCCTGTTTATTTTTTGTATTCTAATTTTATTTTTTTCAGAAATGCGTAACTGTTGCCAGGACCTAACAATTATCGAGGTCATCACACCTTTGGTTCGGGGTATGATACTGTTTTAATTTATTTTTTTTCTTTTGATAATTTAATTAAGTATGCATCGTTTTACATTGGTTTCTCTGTCCTCTGTAGCGTAATCCTTTTCTCCCTTCTTGTGTCTTAACTCATCATCTTCAATAACACCTGCTTGTGTATTTCTCTGTCCCTCTCCTGTCTCCCCTGCAAAACAGTTCAGACATTACAAAAGGCAAAAATTGATCCTTATTTTTAGAATTCTATTTACAAATGGAAAGAAAAGTCACAAATAACATTCCCATTAAATTTAACTCAGTTTTATTGTCCCTCAATATTCCTTAAAATGTATAGCCTACTCCAAATGTCCTTTGATGAATTGCAGACATTGATACATTGATAATGCAGTCGAATTAGCCCACTCTAGTTAAAACAATAATGGACTCGAGGCTGGCTGCACATAAATCAGAGGGCTCATTGGGAGAAAAGGGAAATAAAATTGGACAAGCAAAATTTAAAAAAGACATATACTGCTCTTTCTTCCCTACCTGCTTTTTCTTCATTTCTCCCTTCAACCCTTCTCTTGCTTGGTCCGAAGCTGATCTTAGCTTGGATAAGCCTTTTTCTTCCTTTCCAATTAGTGAAAATGGGATTACAGTCAAATACTGAACTAGGAAATGAAAACCAAAGGCTGTGCCACTTTAACAAACATTAATTTATTCACACATCTTCAATCATCTATCAATCTATGTAAATTAGCCTATCCTCTTCCAAATGATCATGGGGCAGATAGAACATTGAGCTGTTACTGCATAGCTGTGTTTGATGGCTGGACAGGCCTTATCAGGTACTGTGTCTGCTGTAAAAGAATAAATTATGTAAAAATTGTGTTGATTTTGAGTGAGTCAATGCTGTTAGTGTCAGAGTCCACCATCTTTACTAATGTTAACTCCATAATGTTTCAACTGCTGTCTGTGTATTTTAAAAGGACTATAGCCTACTGGATGTATTTTACATGTTTGGTATACAACTAAGTCCAACAATCAAACAAACTACTGTATGCTAAAGAGGACAAAATGTACAGTTGTGGGTGTGTTCAGAGTGAGTAGGCTCAGTAACGGCACCAGAATTCAAATTCGGATAGGCCATTTTTTGTAATTGTTCTACTGATTGAAAAGGTTTTTAACATGATAGGCTTGATGTCATACGCTGTCGCTGACAGACATAGCCAAAGTGAAATAAGGCTATATAATCTAGGCTACCTGTAGGCTATATTGTAAGAATTTTATAAAGGCTATGGAGCAGGGCAGAATGAGAATTTTATCGGATGCTGTGCTAGTTTTCTCTCATATCAGTGGGGAGAATTTCTGAAATTATATCAAGATATCTTTGATGTGGTTCCTGCAATGTAGCCTATATCTCTGGGTCTAACGTTAGCTTATGCTAGAGCAAAAGTGTAAGTTGCTGCAAGTAAATGAAAATATAACTATTTCTAATGAAATAAGTTATATATCTACCTCTTAAAGTTGTGTTTGTAACTTCTATACACCTACATTTGCAATACTTCTCTGTTTCAGACCAACTACTTTTTTTCATGGACA
The DNA here is from genome assembly GCF_048128805.1 of Centroberyx gerrardi. Classification (NCBI taxonomy): domain Eukaryota; kingdom Metazoa; phylum Chordata; class Actinopteri; order Beryciformes; family Berycidae; genus Centroberyx; species Centroberyx gerrardi. Next base: position 18,387,850 of record NC_136007.1, read on the forward strand.
GAAATCTTGGCAGAAATCTACATTGTCATGATCTAACCGCTTTCTTCTTCATGTACCTGATGATGTAGCCACTTTCTTCATATAGTAAACTAGACGCTAGAGTCACGCACTGCTGGCCTCTTGAGGTTCAAAGAATCATTACCACAGACTGCAAGAAATTCTCCATGCGTACGCCTTGAAAATTTAAATAGAAATTAAAATGGTGGCTATGGCCTTGGTAGAGACATGAAAGGCGGATAGATAACGGTGTGCAAAATCTCCCCAATAAATATGACTCCAGTTGAGGGGGGCGCTATAATTAATAATTAAAGGTCAAAATTTTAAGCCTTTGAAAGGCCATAACTCCCACACCGTAAGTCTGATTGACGTGAAACTTACTACACATATTCTCCACCACCATAGTCTGCCATGATGCATTTTTTGCTACCCATCAACCAGTAAACTGGAAAAAGGGTGTGGCCTAACACAAGTTGGCTGTAACTCATTAACTGTTTGTCCAATCATCGCAAAAGTTGTTACAAATATTGAGCAGAGGTCATGGAGCATCTATGGAGGAGCATTACAAACTCAACCCATAGCAGGTGCCAAAAATTCCCAAAAATCATATTTCTGAATTGGGTGGACCAAATGATACGGTATTTGGTAGGCCTACAAAGTGGCCATGGCCTATGCCATGATAAATGCATAATGACTTATAACTCAAGGTGGGTTCAAACTATAAAGATTTGATCACTCTCAACATGCCTTCATGTCATCCAAACACTATATACAGTATATGCACTTGCTATGCTAATTACATCCCAACAGGGGTCAGTGTGAGACAGTGGCTTGGCATGTGGTCTGTCTGTGTATGCGCACAAATTTGCTACATTCTCACATAACTTTGGAGAATTTGAGATGAACAGTGACGTCTCCTGTCTGATGTTCTTATCCTGTTTTTTCAGGAATGTATAACTGTTGCCTTGGTTTCCACCCCAGCACCTATTTTTAATCATAAAAAATCTTGTCATGCAGACAAATCTGACTCTGGTCTATTTGGCTGCATGCAGTACATACAGATATGCTACTCTCATGTTTATTGTGTATTTATTATATATAGTTATAACTTATATAAAGTTCCGTCCACACAAAGATATTTGAAGACTGGTATACAGGTGGTTGGTAAGAACTTCATTGTTCAAATGTTTGTTGGCCTATTTGCTGGTTTTGATTATAAATTGAAGCTTACTTGTCACACTTGCAATGCCAAAATAAATTGTGCAATAGATCATCCATTTAGGCTGTAGAATGGAATCCCCAATTTCATCTATTAAGTGAGGTATAATCAATTTTAAGATGCTTGTTTTCCCAGTGATAATCTAAAATAGACTTAATTTGCAACAAGTTGCAGAATATTAAATTAAATTGAAAAGTCTTTTAATTTCAAATAGGTGTATTGGGGTGTGTAGAATAGCTGGTAAATATTGCAGTGAAATCAGTGGTTTACCTTAATAAAAATGATTAGTGTTTTAGACTGATTCTAGTATTTCAAATGTGCAAGTCTGTTGGATTTTTCAGTGACTGAAGTCAAGCCTGGAATTCACTTGTATTGATATTTTGTGTGGTGCTAAAGTGAAGGTCTCAATTGTTGCTATATTGAACAGGCATGTAGTATATGAGAGTGTTAAAGAAAGGCTCTCATTTCATCAGTCCTTATGAGACTGGTCCTGTTAGGCAAACCTTGCTGCTCTTTCATGCCTTGCTCATATCACCATGGCAACACACCAACCCCTGCAGGCGTCTGCCAAATTGACAGTGTAAAACAGAGCGCACACATCTACCCATTCATCCAACCCCCTCTTTTTCTTTAGCACACTGACACTGGTTATGTAGTTAATTACTTCATGTATACATATACACTGATCATTTATGAGCTGGGGTGTATTATCATATGTTAGCTATAAAATCAATGATTGCTTTGTTCTTCTTCTATGGTTAATTTGTGAAAATTCTAGAGAAGTAAATGGCCATAGGTGGTGGTGTGATGCAGATCTGACCAAAAGCCTTAGGTTGAGATAGAATCAGGCTTAGGAGCAGGATCACAGAGCAGGAGGCTTTAACAGGCCCTTACCTGCAGGGTATATAGACATTTTCCACAATTGAGCCGGGATGTTACCACGTTGTTGGAAAGCTGGAAATGACAAACACTGATAGTTTACCACTCCCTGCTACAGATACATAAAGACCAACCATGTACTTGCAGGGTATAGCTACCATCAACAGTGATGCTTCCCATCTCTTTATGCATGTTAACATAAAGTTGACATTTTATAGTTTGATGAAAGTGGAGACAACCAAATGTGTACAATTTGATATGACTGACAAAATGACAGGGTGACAAAAATACAAAATAGATGCTTAGATTTGCTTCACAGATGAAAATACATGGTTTGGATGGGAGTCACTGAGTACAGAAAATGCATGTGCAGTGCTAGCATGTTGCTTTTCTTTTTTTTTTTCCTGATTTTTCAGTTTGAAGATTTTTTCTGAATCTGTAAACTGTGAACTGAGATAGCCTGCAGTCTGCAAAGCTCTTTTTAATAGACACTCCCAGAGGAATGTACAATGTACAAAGGCTCAGAGGCTATGTATGATTCACATGTCAGTCTCTCTAGCTGTTTTCAGTGCGGCAAACTTCAAGCATCGTTTAAGACAGATTACATTACATTAAAGACTTTTGTAAGTGACAGTAATATTGAAGCTTTTTAAAAGTAACAATCTTTATTTGAAAATGAAGGTTTATAAACAAATTTGGAATGTGACCACAAAACTACAAACTTAACTTAGAAAAGATCAGCAAAAAAGATAACACTTCACCTGTAAAATTCATGCACCCAGTCTATTTTAGCAGTTTTCTCATTCATTGATCTCAAGATAGATATCTTCCCAATTACACACTGAAACAGCTGGCAAATACCCATGCAAATGGAATTTATAATTGGAGTTTGAAAGAAAACCCCCATTTAATTTGAAGTATTATATGAAAACATTATAGGCAAAACAGAGGCAAATAGATTAGGCTTCATGCATCTGTTTATTGTACAATAGACTATTCAGTAACACTTATTATTACGTTTTAATAAATATATTCTATATTATAGTTTCAAAGACAAAAATAATAGGCGGTATTCTGAGTAATAAACATTTCCTTGATACATTTTCAACTGTTAAAATAATGACCAGTCAACCTATACATACATATGCAAAGAGATTTCCGCATATACGGTCCAAACAGGTTGGTGGGGGCCCTGCTGTGCAGAAGATTGAAATGATCTATGCTCATTAACGGTCCCTAGTGCAGTCTAATTAGCATGTAATAGGACACCAAATCCAGCACAGGAGGCTTGTTATTTAAGGATAAAGCTCATCTCTCATTTGAATGCATTTTTCATAAGCTGCTCTAATTAAGTTTCATTAGCATTATTAATTAAACATGAAAAGCTTCTCATTTCCTCTGTATCATGGTGTCTGCTTCAAAACAGCACAGAGTGACAGTTCTCATAGGAATGGATTTCGAAATCACCCTCGAAAAAATTGTACTCTAATGCTTGAACACCTACATGGATGCAGGAATAGAAAAAAACTATTAATGTGAAGTCATAACACCATCTTCTGTAAAACAGAACACATAGAATTACCACCTCTATGTGAACTGCTTACCCGGTGTGACCCTCTGGAACAGCCATCTGAAGGGAGCTTTACAACATCCTGCTACGAAATATCACAATAGGTGGTTGAGGACTCCAGCAGTGGATTACAAAAGCCTGCTACTCACAAAACTGCTGATCTGTATCCCCTAGGTTCACCAGGGATAGCTCTGAAAATCACAATTATTCATTCTCACTCAAAAGCTGAAGTGCCATCATCCTCACCCTATCAAAGAAAAGCCTCTCAAAACCATCTTAATTCCGTTTCTCTGTTACTCGTGAATCATGTAGAGTTACAAGTGTAGAGCCCATCTGGCACACTGGCAAAAGCTGGCCGTACTTTCTGCAAGCACAAGTTTCTTTCTTTGTCACAGTTAAGTATGACATGTTTCCAGACAATGCTTGCACGGTACATGCAGCCCAATATCTTACCAGAAACTGTGGGGGTCAAAAACTGTTCTGCATCATTGCTATCCATTCATTCATTTTGGGCTCTCTATGGACATTCCTCCATTCTGTCTAGTAATCTCTGGTTTATTACACATTCACAACATACACAAGCAATACACAAATGCCTCAACAATTGCTTCATAACACTTACATAGCACCTTGATGAATATGGCTAGAATCCATATGCGTCATATCCGTCTGTTTTCATTAAATGTTCATATAATATAAAAAACATTCTGAATAAAAGTCTTCCTGACACCATTCTTAACCATTAATATGCCAAATACAATTTAATCCCTCACAGGCTCATCTGTGGCACACTGCCACAATATCAGCACGGCCGCTACAAAATAAAAAGTTGGTCAATGTATAGAAATTGATCTCTAATGCGCTTGATGTGCACATTACGTCATGTTTGTCATTTGACAAAGCACAGACCAGCAGACCAGCAGCATTGTAATCCAACAGTCTCCCACTGTGAAAGCGAAAGTGAAACTCAATGAGGACTGAATGAGCATTCACGAGTGTGTCATGGAGGAGTTTTGAAGCTTTTGTATTCTGGCATTTTGAATGAGTTATAAACCAAATGTGATTAAAAGTAGGCCTATTACCTCTACCAAACAGGCCGGTTGTGGCCATTCTATCCATTCATCCATCCATCCCATCCTGCATCTAAGAATACAGGAGTTATGCTTCATTCATGTTTAAAGCATGAGCAACACACTAAAAAATGGTCAGACATGTTTCACCAGCAGAGATTAGATTGGTTTCGGTTTATACACTTATATCATCTCACCTTGACTACTGTAATGCACTGCTCTCCTGTCTCAATTGACAAAGTGTGTCACCACTGGCACGGCTCCAGATTGTGCAGAATTCTGCTGCAAGGCTATTGAAGAAGACTAAACACATGTCAGACTAGCTTCTCTACACTGGTGGAATAGATTTTACTGATTACTTTTAACACTCTGCTAGGTCTGAGTCTAGCTATCTCAGATCTTTTAACCCGTTATGAGCAGGTATATAGCCCCACATCCTCAGGCAGGGCCTCCTGGCCATTCTCAAGTCTCCATTAAAGACCAAAGGCAATCCAGCCTTTGCTTTCCAGGCCCTCAGGCTTCAGAACACCCTGCCTGAAGAGTTTAAACTGCTAAAGTCAGTGTAGTCTTTTCAGTCTCTTCATGAAACATGTATGTACAGACAGACTTTTATATAATTTGTTTTTACCATTATTTCATTCTTCTGTAACCATTTTCATGGTCATCAAATTGGATTTTACTTGTTTTATTATGTGTAACACATTTTGTAACCCTGTTTTGAAAAGTGCTGTGTGAAATACATTTTTGTCATTATATTTATCATCCTTTTGTCTTTGTTCAAACTTTGACCATATTGCATCAATGTAGTCTAAGAAAAACCTCAAAGAGAAAATCTCAAAAGAGAGAAGAAAATATTTAAGTAAGTCATTAAACTAATTTGGGGAAAGCTTCTTGCACACTTGAAAACAGTGTTTTAATACAGCTAATCCTATAAGGGATGTAAAGGGGAATGCAACTCCAATTTTATTTTATTAATTTAACCTTTATTTAACCAGATTAGGCCCATTGAGATCAACAGTTTTGTTTCCAGGAGTGACATGTCCAAGACAGCAGCAGCACATTTAGTTACAAACAGAACAATACACATTTCGTAAAAAAAGTAACAGATAATCTAGGAAAAATGATAGAAAGAGAAGAATGAGACAGAAACAGAGAGATGGGAAAAAATAGCACAGTCCTAAATAAAAGTCAACTTAATTAAAGCATCAGAAATCTCCAATAGATTAATTTTTGACAGTCCTAATAACTGCTTTAAACTTACTAAGAGTAACCAAATATAAGTTTCAAGACTTTCAGAGGGCTACGCCAGGCAGAGGGGGCAGAGATTATGAAAGATTTTTTTACCCATCTCTCTCCAAGCTTTAGTGTCAGTCAGCAGAAATTACTTTTGAGACCACGCACTATTCTGTCCTACACATTTCTATGAAGTATAAATACCTAAAGGCTTACCCAGTATCCCCCTTTTAAATAAAGGTATACCCCTACCTGAGGTTATGCAAGGACACAGATGGCCAACCAGTCTTGGAATACAATGTGCAATGATGACTGGGGGACTAATAGTTTGTGACAAATCTCTACACAAAACAATAAACCCAGTACTCTTCTCCAAGATGTAATACTTGAACCTGTGATAGCACCATGTGGAACTACTGTATAAAGCACTGGTCTCTGCTTTATGCAGCAGTCCTTGATTATAGTCCCTGATTATGTAGCTAGAATGAAAACCAGCAGTGCTTTGTGTCCTGAGGATCAGGGTTGAAAAACACTGGCATAAAGAGTGGATTGGGAGAGTGGATTGGGAAAAAAGTTACTGTAAGTTTACTCTTGGGTATTTTCTGGGGACAAGGATACATTTTCTGGTTCAGAACTGATTATACTTCAGTTGAACTAATCCAATTTGGGTATATGAAAACTTAAAACAAACAACCTGTTGATTCACAAAATATAATTCCTTGTTTACAGAGTAACTCCAGACTTCACATCATTATGACATCTCAAGTCCAAGTCTTAGTTTATGGCTTTGGGATAGAATACTCATAACATCATCATTTATTATAGTATGTGGAGATTTGAGCTGTTGGTGCTGTAGACTGTTCTAGAGAGTGCAGTAGGAGTTATATATGAAAATGAATTCTTAAATTGAGTGGTATTCCCCTTTAAGCAAGAACGAGCTCTTTTAACATAATGCTGTCAGGTGGTCCTCAAGGATAAGAAATATTCCAGTACCCAAAATGAAAGAAATCCCATCGGTAAGTCTAATTAAAATTTGGAGGCCAGATGTTTTGCCTTCTCTATCTTTTCCCCAAAGTATTCCATTGGCAGCCTCCAGCCTCTGTTTTTTTCAAGAAGCTATTTGGATGCACAATAAAGCAACAAAATTTTCTTTCATTTTTAGCCAGTGGATATTCTGATATAGATGTCATTTGGTGAATGTTTTATTTTTTTTTAAGCCAAAATGCCTTATAATACCATGAGGACATACACTGTTAAAGGGCTGCACTGATATAATTTGTTTTTGCCTCATTACCAACACTAGTAGAAAAACACTGGTTATTTTCACATAAACACTTCGAGTTTTTGTGTCTCTCATGTTGGATATGTTCCATATTGGCTCCCATTCCAATCCTTATAAAAAATAAATAAATATATAAAACAAAACACAGCTTGCAGAAAAACAATGCTTTCTTTAAATGTTGTAACCAATCATTGCAAAAAAAGAAAACAAGAGGCTGAGATGCTAAAACTTTAATGCTAATTTTAGCATGTCTTATGAGGATTATTTTCAGCAATGCACTGTTATTGTTACACATGATGGCACACCAAGGCTTATGAGGTTAAGGATTTTGGGAAGAGGTGGTCTTATTTAACTTTTTGGCAGATAAGCAGTCTTGAAGATTTGGTTACACTTTATAATAACCATCCTTAATAAATTGTGAATGTATCATCATTTAACATTAGTTAATTACATTATTGTTAACTATCAAAAAATTAACAATTATTTTTGTCTTAACAGTTTATTAAGGATTAGTACATGCTATGAATAATGTTATTTGATCATTTATGAATGTAATAAAAACACACAGTTTATCATTTAAATATCGTATCATAATTGATAAGAGATTATAACAATGGCTTTCAATTCTGTTTATTATTATCTCAGTTAAAACAACAACAAAAAACATTAAGTATTGGTTAAAGGCATACTGAGTAGGATGTGCTGGTTGTTTCAAAGTTGACCCCTCCTCCCTGCGGTTGCCAGAACGGTACAAAATAGTAAAAAAGTACAGCGAGGTGAAACATCAAGCAGACAAGGCTCGTTCCAAATGAGAGTCAATCTGAGGTTGACTTTCACCTGTTGTCGAGTATGAAGGCGAGGATGGGGATGAAGAGGCGATGCAGAGTTGGCCTGTTTTCTGTTGGACAGGTAGGTGCCGGTTAGCTTAGCTACCAGCTTTTCTACTACAAATAGGCTAAGCTACGCTAACAATGGTAGCTACTAGCTGCCAGCTCACGACACACATTAGCTCTCACCAGAACTCCAGTTACTCTGTATTAGAGTTCGGGACCGCTACTGTAGCCAGCGTGGCTTTTAGATATAAAATGACACACCAACTGCCAAAAGGTTGACGCCCAGAAACGTCCCGAACATTCAGAAATAAGAAAACCAGGCAGAAGGCAGGTTCTCTGCAGACACACACACTGCCACAGACTACCAATGGGTAATGATTGAGTAGAATAATCTTTGGATGAGTTTATGCTATTTCAAGGGGGGAAATCCTGCTCAGTATTCCTTTAATGATTCACACATTTTTTTTTTTTAAATCTTTAAATTTTTGGGTTGCTATTATAAAGTTGCAACTGGTGTTTAGAATACTTAGTACAAGAATAATAAATGATTTGTAAAACAAAAATAGACATTTTATTTTTTTATAAATTTGCAACTGATGTTTAGCATTAAATGATTAATAAGACTTGGGTGCCTACAATAGAATTGTGTCTGACTTTTGTAATCAAATGGGATACATTTATGAACAAAATTCAATGTGAACTTGCAGCGCTGCACCACAGATATCAACAGGCTGGGAGATGAGACAATGTCTCGCAATTATTGCACAGGATTATCGATCATTTATATGGACAACTGATTGGCATTCCTTTATACTCAATTTTAGTTTTATGTTTTCAAATCCAAAACATTAAGATAAATTAAAGATAGATTAAAGACACCTTGATATCAACTATTTCACAATTATCTGGCTAACTTTGGTGCCAATTTCTCTAAATTGTGTTCTGTGAGGACAAGTAGTCTGGAGCAATGTGGAGATACAACATCTCTGCTGCAAAGTCTATCAGCAGAGCAGGGGAGCAGACCCGCTGAGACGAGAAGAAGAGAAAAATTGACCTCACCAATACTATTAGTAATCCAAATAATTAGACTATTGCTAGGATAAAACCAGCATCTCTCTCTTTCTCTCTCTCATTTGTTAACAACTAAGTCCAATGGACAGAAATCATTTATAGACGATAATGTGTTATGTTATCTGACTAGAAAAGCATGGAGCTGCTGCTCTTTAGACAGACAATGGAGCACTGATTTTGTGGAACCATTATATATTTTTTTTATATCTTACACCAGAATGTCCCTTATATTCCAGTAATTCTAGCAGCTTTGAACGAATACATAAAGCTCATTGTGGTGTAAGAGCTCAAATTACAAATGTATGGGTCCAAAATATCAGACGTGGGGACTCGATTTACTGCGACTTTGACTTGAGTCAGACTCACAAATTTGAGGACTCGACCTGGCAAAATCAAAACTGACTTGCATCTTCACTTGACTTGAGCACCTATGACTGTGACTTATTCTGGACCTGACCTGTTGACCTAGCTGCAGAGACAGTTAAGTTTTGATAGTTTGGTAGTTTAGTAGTAATTATCCCAAAAATAATTCGTTTTGTTTTCAATAACTATGCTGTGATCATCAAAAATAATTGCAATTTGCAAAACCTGTGGGTTGAAGATTACAGACAGAAATGCTACAAATTCAAAGTTCATATTCCATTTGAGGTTGCATTAGGTACAGTAAGCTATGTAGGTAGATGATGGAACAAGAACAACTTTTTGAATGTTTGTATTTTTAATTTCATTGGTAGGAAAAAAGTTAGCCTTTGCTAGCTACATTACCTTTGTATTATGTGAATGAGGCCGTTAACATAGCTAACGCTGGCAGAATAAGCTGCAGCTGCAGTTGAGGATAATTCATTCTCACTTGAGACAATAACTACAACTAGCAAAGGCCATTAATGAACCTAGCATGTATACAACCATTGAACAATCAGTCAGCATTGTTCATCTGTCATTGTTGGATGAGGAGCTGCAATTCCTAAGAAAACACTTCGAGCACTTACCTTTTCACTGTATGAAATAGGGTCTATGGCAGGCTGACTGACACACACACACACACACACACGCACACACACACACACAGCGCCATTTTGTGAATATGGTGTTCATTAGTTAGTCTTTTGTAATTTGAAAATGGTAGAAAAATGATTTCCTGATGCAGCCCTTGCCCAAATTTCTTTAGAGGCCTGAATCTGATTCTGAATATTATTAGACTCAGGGAAATGAGATTATGTTTTACCACTAAACTTGTAATGAAAATACCATAGTTCATTTATATAGGCATGTTTAAGTTTATTTGTAATAGTAAGTAATAAGATGTTCTATCACTTAGAATGGACCTTTTAGGGGTTGTTTTTCAATGTTATATCTGTCCTGGATTTGGTGTCAGGAGACCTTGAAATGTTTTACTCTAAAAGCATCCGGCTTGTATTGCTCACTTGAACCAGAGTTTGAAATTCTTATTAAACTGCATTCACCCTTGTATATCTCTGAAAATGTATGAGGGTAAAAATGAAGAGCTCAGGCTACACCTGAAAGATAAAAGTGACCTGATCCTGTTTCCTCAGACATTCCAAATATTGAAGCTCTTCTACAACTGAAGTGTACCAGATTTGTTAAACTAAACAACAAGGGAAGTTCAAGTTTAACATGGCCAGGGCGTTTTGAAGTAAAGTTTCATATTCTGTTTGTCTTTAAAGAGTTTGCGAACCCTGATCTTTGCAAAAAGTATTTTTGCATTGATTTTACCATACACACTGCACAGATTTTTTGCTCTCTGATCATGCTTTTGGAAATAATTGTATATCATCAGGATACTCCTAATCTTGTGTAGCCACACCTCTGTTTTATTTACTCTTGTAGGAACAGCAAGGAAGTTGCTACAGTTAACTAACTGGGGGGGGGAACAAGTACAGATCCTGTACAGGCCCACGGCACGTGTGTCAAATTCCACTAGCTCCGACCACACTGATCCATCGGAAAACTGACAGAATTATTGACAGATAGATTTCTGTCCATTGGGCTGTTTTGGAATGTCAACATGGTAGGAGAGGCAGAAATACAGCAGCTTCGCTCATAATGGTGCTACTTCATAGAAACAAGTTGAATTCACTTGAACACATTGTACTCACATTGGGTTGAAAATAGGAAAGAATGTGTGAGTGTGTTTCTTTCTCGACAGTTTCACAACACAACCTGTCAGCTCCGCGGCTCAGAGTAAACTGTCTGTGCTTGTCATTTGATTGTGCGTTTGTTTAATGTGGCCCGGCATCCCGGTTGAGTGGAGTTTTCCATATTTAAGCACTGTGATTGGCCTGAAGGTCCAAACACCGCCCAGCCGGAAAACTTTGGTCATAAAACGAACGGAGCCAGTAGTTTAAGCTCCTAAAACAGGTACAACCACCCGTACTGCTCTATTTATTTGTTCAGAACTGGAACGCATGTTACGTCGTCAAATTCACTCCTGCGACGGCGTATCGGTGCGTTCTGGCCCATTCCTCTGTCAAGAGACTCGGGGCCTTCTCTTAAGGCCCTGACACACCAGGCCGACGGTCGGCCGTCGGCCAATGTCAGGCCGGTCGGTGTCCCTAGTTTTTGCGGTGTGTCCCACACCGTCGGCACTAGTCGGACCCTGTCGGCGGCTTTTCGGCCGATTGAGCATGTTGAATCGGCGTCGGAGCCCGTCGGTGAGAGAGATCACTCTGGTTGATAGTTGGTTGTTTTGCCTCTGGATGATTGGACTGATAAATTCCTTCAACATGTGGAACTGAACAGGAAAGAGCCAAGCGAAATTTTTAAAATCGGAGGTTTCATTTATCTCCAGCTCTCGACACAGGTTCGGGAAAGCCCCTTGAGCCTGTCGCTGGAGTATTCATGATTTCACCCATTTAGTGCGGTTTCTCCTTATTTTTCGCCTCCGCCTCTTCCTTTCTTCTTCCACAACCAAAAGACCAAGGGCTGACAACGCCAGTGCCATTTGCAACTTCTTATCAGACATATGGTTATTTCCCCTCACGCAGGCGCAGAACGTACGTGCTAGTTGGCCGTCGGCTGTAGTCTTTGCGGTGTGTTCAAGTGCAACTTTTTGGACCAGACGCAGGCGACGTGAGGCGACGCAACAATCGGCCTTCGTCGCCGCTGGTTCTTTGACGTCGGTTTGGTGTGTCAGGGCCTTTAGTCTAGAATCCATCTCACGAAGCAACATCTCACTAAGCGTTACCTGACTGACTGACTGACTGCCTGACCTGAAGTTGCCACGTGATGTCCTCAGCTGCACCATGGGAAAAACAAGCCTAACGTTACCCTTCTGCAAGATAAAATGTCTAATGTACGACCAGACTTCATCAAGGCTTTAGAGAAACGGGAGTGCCTGGCATGCTAAGTGATGGGTTTCCAAGAGAGGTGAGCACCAAATGTGCAGTCCTTTTCTTTTTCTTCATGAAAATGCAATATACAACTACAAGCTAGCATTGTAGCTATAAGTTAAAGCTACACGAAGCGATTTTTTCTGACCGCTGCAACCGCAACACATTTTGTAAACACACAGCAAAGCTACTGGGCGACGGCAGCCCTTAAGGACAAACCGTGCATAAAGGATAATGGCTAGAATAAAAGTACCTACGGAGGAATATCGCCGGTTACCAGTCTCGCTTTGCCAGGTTTTTCTCCCGCTGAAGGTTACATGTCCCACAATGACACGTGAAGAGGTATCCTAGGTAGCAAGTGTAGTAGTTGAAAACGTTTACTGGCTCGCTTTATCAATTCGCCTTTTCTCGGGACGAATTTGACAACAAGCTTTAGGAAAGAGGTGAAAACAACACAGCGTGTGTGGCTATTTGTTTATATCATTACGTCTCACAGAAATCTCCACGTAGCACACGTTCGTTTCAGGATTGGTTACAGGGTCTGAAATCGCTTACTGCAGGTTTAACAATAGTGTACTTGTTCTACCCAGGCAGAAAAACAAACCAGAAGTGCCGTTAAAAAGGGTTTTTGTGAGATTCCCATTTCAAACTCAATTCAAGTCAATTAGTGTGCTGCCTTTGGCTCAGGAAGGTCTAATCTGCGTTTTCTGATGAAAGTTTCTCCAGATTTATGTAATTTTAGACAGAGGTGGCTAGTGGCTATGCGGGATTAGGATACTCCAGATGTTAACAATATACCACCACAAAAAATATTTATACAATAGGAATTTTAAGTTAGGCGTATCATTTTCTGAAAGCAAACATAATAGTGACGTACACGTAACTAAGTTAGACAGATGCGTATCTGTCTTTTTTTGCCCCAACTGTTGACTATGAGGCTGCAGCCTGGAAGGGTCGTTCCACCCGTCAAAATACATCATCTGGTAAACCAATTTATCAGCTATAACTCACCATCCTCTCTCACAACTCCTATTACATTTTTAACCACACCTATTACTTACCATACTGTGGTCACAGCAAATACAGCACAAAGATGAATCCAGTCACCGCTCAAGATATGCATGAATATTAGGCTAAATTTGTAACATGCAAATATTAATAATTAGTGGCTCGCTAGCCAGTGAAGAGGCTAGCTGACTCCCAGCATGTTATTTGATGTAACACACCACATACTCATTTTATGGCACACTTAGTATGTTAAAGGGAGATGAAACCCTAAACTCACTTTTTTCACTCTTCATCAGTGTTCAGGGCAATTTTATGATGAAACACATCCATCCTTGTAATCTTGACAATACATCGCATCTTGTCTGGATTTTATGTGCAAATCGGCGGTGGATAAAATCTTCTCCAAGGGATGACATGTTAGTGGGTATTCCACATTCATCCATCATCAAGTTACCACCCTTAACTCCAAAGGCCAGCTCCACCCTCTCCTGACATGCACAAGCCTAAGTGCGTAGGGGGGTGTGACTGCCACTGTCATTCACCCCCTGGAAACTCATTATTCATGTATTATTTTGCTGAATTCACATCCAAGATTATGCAAAAATCTATTGAAAGATCTCAACTACTATTAGAGTGAGCCTGTAGTTAACTGAATGGTTTGCACTATGTATGAGCCCAAAAAATACAAGTTCAGAAAACAAGACAACAGAATTTGATACATAATGCAATCACTTGAGTCCCTAATTCAGGCTGCAAAACTAGACGAATGCTGTGAAAGGCACTGCATTTGCTAATCCATTCAGATCTATAGAATTTATTTACGACTTTGTACACAATTTAATCATTTTAAAAAGCAAGACCAAAATGCTAAGCAGCTTAATTTGCTGTTTCGCTCTCTTTCTTTCTCTCTCTCTCTCTCTCTCTCTCTCTCTCTCTCTCTCTCTCTCTCTCTCTCTGTTTTTTTTTTTTATTTTTTAGATGGTGTTGGGTTAGCAGCGCTGAGCTGTGCAGCATTTTGGTAAGAGAGCAAATGACTGCAGGAGACTTTAAAGCCCCACTGTTTCACTATCAGACATGTTATTTTTTCTGCTACGCATCCCTAGCTGTCGGGATCATGTGGATATAATCCTAACCCAGTGGCAAAAATAAACAATGAGCAAAAACAGGAAATGCAAGGCATGTTTAAACACTGCAACACTCTATAAGAAACCCTATAAGAAGAAGAGTGACACATCCACCAGTAATGCATACCATAGGGACTGGAATAAACTCATTGAAAGTTTGGGGAGGCGTGAGGATTGTAAACCATGTCATGGCAACATGTTTATATGATGTTGACGGTAACAGGATCATTTACACCTGGAGTGAAGCATACTCATCACCCTCACAAATCTACATAAATGGCTTGAAATGGTTACATTTCAATTACATGTTTGAGACCCACTTTTGTGAGAATTAAGCGCTTTGTTTTTCAAATCAAGATATTGTATTTTCTACAAGAGGGAGGCTTGAAGAGAGGTGCATCTTCCCACCTCTAGTACTCTGTCTCTGCTTAGTAGAGTGCCATTCTGTTAATTAACCAAACCACATGGGGCCAACCATAAGTCCAAATGCTCCCTCTTGTTTTGATTTAAGTTTACTGTTTACTCTCTCCCCATAAATAAGTGCAAGAAGCAGAGACTAAATATACGCTTTATATAATCCTTTTGAAATGTAGGGGGGCTAAATGTTCATACCTCATCTGACTGTCCTGATATAATGATTCTCAGAAAGAGTAAAAGTGCTGGTAGAAGTATCACCCTAACCTGGCAAAGTCTGTTTCATTGTTATAACCAAAAAAGCCTTGTGATGTTTGTCTTCCTATTCAGTGCTTACTCACACTGGCTTTGTGCGAACCTTTTCAAGTCATCCTCTTCTTCTTTACTTCTGTCTCTTCTGCTTCAACCTTCTTCTTTTTTTTTTTTTTTTTTTACGTCAGTGCCCATCTCACTGCTAAGCTTCTCACCTGTCTCTTGTATGATGTTGTTTGGAAAAGGGATAAACAAGAGTGCATGAGGTGAGCTGATAACCGAATTGACAGCTGCATGGTGAAAATATTAGCGGGTAAATTGTTCAACCTTTGTAGCTGTCAATCAGAAACACACACACGGCGCAGAACAAGAAAAGAATCATGGGGAGTTGTTCATTTTCTGTGGTGCTATCTGACGGCATTATAACCACAGCACTTTTAAATCTCTTCAGGTGTTAATGTGCCATAAGGAAATCAATTGTACATTAACACATTTCATTTGTTTGATCATGGCAACATGGAGAGAATGATTACTAGGACAATTTATTTATTTATTTTTTCCAGAGCTATAATTTTTATTGACATGAGACTTACCAGATGGAATTTCAAAGTAGCATCTGCAATTTAGAATCACATGTGCAAAATTGAACTACAACTGAAACATGTAATATTCCAAATAGAGTGGAAGCAGATTGGAATAGATCTTTGATGTGTATTTGACAAGTATTTGAGACTGGCATCTGTCCTGTTTAAGATGGAATGTAATTTGCAATGTCCATTTATTGTGGCATTAGGACATCCAAACATGCCCTGCACCTATTGTAAATAATCCTCAGTTACAACTCCTGCACAGACTCAGGTTTTAAGTTGTTGAATGAATTAGGGATAGACAAAATAAAATATCTGTTTCATTGTGATTTCATGAAACAGGATTTGGATTATACCGTGCTCAATTCTTTCATTGTTACATAAACTCGGTACCAGAATATAGAACTAAAGTAGAAATTAGTATTGTAGAAATCTGGCATGGTATATAAGAAAATACTGAGTTACTTTTATGAATGGATTTTTGGTGTTGGTAAAATAAGTGCTAGTAGACACTCCTGGGAATTAGATTGAGGATGATGAATGGAAGAGGATTCCTCTGAATGCAAAAAAGATGAATTGTTCCATAAAACACCGTTTAAAATCATCTATAAACTGTAATGTAACCTCTGTTATAAGATCTAAATATGTCATTGTTTGTAATTCACAGTGCTCCAGGTGTAATATGGCCACTTATTTCTGTGTATTCTGGACTTGTCCAAAGATTGCAGCATGATATCAAGGATGTAACAGAAGGCATTTTAGGATGCACTTTAACTCCGTGGTTTGTATTCTGGGTAAAGAGGAATTCAGAATCAGTATCTAAGTTTAGAAATGTTCTACAGGTTATTTTTTTCCTTCTTCCAATGTGTGAATGAATATTTATTTGCACAATTTGTACAGTTTTCCTTGTTGAAGTTTTGCTTTTATATGAAGCATGTTGAGCTTCCCTGTGTAGGAAATGTGCTATATAAACAAAATTTTACTTACTTACTTACAGTTGTACTAGCATGCTGCAAGATTGTGCATTCTTCAAGTTTGGATTGAAGATAAACCTCCTGACGCATCTCTCTGGTATGAGAAACCTATAAATATCCTTTCACTTGAAAGACTATCACATGTACCTGATAACAGACCGGAACAATTCATAAGTAACTGGGAACCTATTTTAAGTAGCACTGCAAACAATTTGCAAATCAGACTCCATCAGTGTGTTAATGTTTCTTTGGTAAACAGCTGACTTTGTGTGGCTTGGCTGTCTCAGGGCTAGACAGGCAAATTGGAAAGTTTCCAATGTTTCCAATCTAACCCTCTTCCTATCCGTGGGTTGACCCGTCTGTAACAGCTTCTGGTCCACAAGTGGATGCTCCACAAATTTAAATGCAACTTATTCTTCAACTCATCTGTTGCCCAAGATGAGGAAAGAAGGAGAATAGTAAGGAGGGGAAAAGGGGGAAAAAAAGATGAGTCATGGCAGAAAATGAAATATCCCAGAAGCTATTTTGATCGATACCTTTAAAATGTATGCTTATAAATTCTGTTGCAGTTTTTTGCTTTTCTTATTCCTTTTTTTCTCTTTCTCTGTTTTTAACTGTATCCACATTTTTCCCCTGCTGTGTGTGTGTGTGTGTGTGTATGTGTGTGTGTGTGTCCCTGTCTGTCTGTCTTGGTGTCTGTTTCCTTTGTTCTTTGTATGCAACCCTGTGAAGAGGGTGTGTGTGTGTGTGTGTGTGTGTGTGTGTGTGTGTGTGTTCGGGGCTCTGGGTGTGGTATGTGATACGAGAATAAATGCAAATGTATCACATGTGCACTGTTTATGTGCATGTGTTGGCACATGCAGTGGTGGCAAACAAATGTAGAAAGAATTTGAGATATTTGTATGGATTTGTAGAAAATACATTATTTTCCTTATCATTGTAAAACTTAATTGTTGCCTCAAACTCACAGTACAATGATTGAACATAACCAAGCCAAACCAGTTCATCTTCTGCAAAGTCTAATGCTATGATACTCAGAGCGCTGGCTATGGAGGATATGCTGGCCAGATATGGTGAGCAGACTCTTTTGGGGAATTTGGGAGACCTTGAGGGCATTCTTGGCCTTTGTTCTGATGCACTGATTACCCTTGTCTTTCCTCTTTTGCCTCTCTCATATTCACATATGGCCGTCAGGAAAATGTGAGCGGGAATCAAACAGAACTGTACTCTTTCAGCTGACTAATGCAGAGATCAAACAAGACTGTATTTCAGCCTGTCATACCTGAAACAGACAATGCCATTGTTAAGTGAGTGGCCTCAGAGCAGCTTCTGTCTCTCTGCTGATCAGCCTGAAAAAAGTATGAATTTCAGCATACATGTTTTCACAGACTACAGCAAAAGCAATGAGGATCCATGTCATGTCATGCATTCGTGCTAAGTATAATCAGCTTGGAACACTTTTTAAATGTGTAATTTGATCAGATCAAAAACTTAAAGTTGAACATGAGAATATGAAAATTCATTTTCTATTAAATTTAACATAGACATGAGCGATTCAATTTATGTTCTGTCAACTGACTAAAAATAAAAAAAAACTTGCATTAAAAAAAACCTTAAAATAAATGAAATTTGAATGATTTGACTCAATTGGTTAGTCCCTATACCATAGTAATGTTAACCCCTGTTATAAAACTCTTCTTCACCGATACTCTCTACCACAGGACTGTTGGATCACTTGTACAAATGCTCTAACATTATAGTGTGATCTTGTCTCTTATTAACTTGTTAGCTAACTGTTCTTCTAACACTCTTCTCATCTGTCCACCTGTCCTCAACACAAAGGACTCTTTGGTCACCTGTGCAAACGCTCCATCGCCATTAGTATGACTGGTGAAGACCTGTATCTCGGCGGCGGCGCGTGGGCGGGAGCTCTAATATGATTGGCTGAGGGACACTGTAAGCTTGACTGACAGCCCTTAATGGGAGCCCTGGAGAGGTAACCCAACAGCTGTGTGTGTGCAGCTAATGAGAGACTGGAGGAGGAGTAAAGGATCACAGACTGGAAACACTCTGATAAACTCTTGCTTCAGAATGGCTGGGGAAGATAGGAAATCATGTTTTCTCCGGAGAACATTGCTCAAGGCTCTCCTTTGTGGCAAAACTCCGCGTTTGACTCACTGCTCCTGGTCCATTGCTTATGCTTTAGCAGTTATGATCACTGGCATCAGTGTTGGAGGGAAGGAAGAGAGTAACTGTGGCGTGGGATGGATTTTGCTCCCCGTTGAGCAATGCTGATTTATAGCCCCAAGCAAATGCATTGTTTTTTTAATTACACTGCCGCAGTTTTAACAGATGATGTCAGAGATAACTAAAGTAGCTTATTGCAAGGTGCACAAACTGCAGAGCCTTTGTCCTGTAGAATTGATTGTCATTATCTTCATTGGCAAGAGACCAGTTTTATAATGTGCACTACTCCAACATCAAACAACGTTAACAATCAATCCCACTAATTTCCCGAGTTGATAGACGACTGAATTACTTCCCTCCCTTACTATAATCGCCTGAGGGTGGCGCCAAATGAATAAATAGCGCCCATATGCTTCCATCCAGCTCCATTTTAGGCTCACTTTGCTACATGGAATGCATATCAACAAGTAAATTATCAGTGCAGGCGACCTGTTACATCAAATGTAGACACAAGTTAATACGACCAATGCATTTAATATAAGTATATTTAATTTTAAAACAATAAAAGAGAGAGAAAGCGAGAAAATTGCCAGACAGGACTATAGTGCTTGCACGAGATGCTTGTTGCATAGTGTCTATTTGTTATTTTAGGTAACCTAGTTTGATGAGATCTTCTGAAACTATAGGTATCAAACAGTGTCCTGGTAGGCAGCCCAGGCATAATGTGATGTGTGTGAAGTTGCTGTGCGCTGCGGTGGATGGGAGCCCCACCTCCTCCCACGCTCCGATGAGTAGAGAGAGAGAGAGGGGAGCAACTAACCTACCCACAATATCTCATCACTTGCTCTCTGGAAATGCTTCAGATGGGCTTCTTGTTTAGGTGCGGGCTACTCCGTTCTATGGGAAGAAAATGACATTTATAATGCTATCATTTGGGTAGTCAGTGCGTCCTTAGAGTGCGCCTTACTTATTTTATCAGAGGAAGCGCTGGAGAAACTTGGACCAAAGGGATGCGCCAAACGAGTACATATCTTGGCAGGGATCAGTTATTGAGGATTGAAAATGGCATACAGTAGGCTTTCCCTTTGGAATGAGACGCTTCATTTTCCAGCGCTATCATAAACGCATCTGACACAATCTGCTCATAACCTGTAATATTTCCATGGACAGAAATTGATTTTTTAAAATGTTATATATGTTATAGATGGCTGCCAGACGACGTTGGGACGTGGGGATCATCGAATTTGATGCGGAAAGTTATAAATCGTTTTAATGGATTTTGTGCTCGCTGAAGTTATTTTGATATTACCACTGAGACGGAGGTTTGAGGGTTAGACACCTGCCTCTGGGATCACCGGGGGAAATATCAACTACGGACGGATTACGCGACAAGCGCACATAGAGAAGTCTCTTGCTCAGGTATTGAAATTACGACAAAATATCCCCAAAAGTTGGTTTGGTTTGTTAGGCATGTGTGCTTGGATTGTTAAAGATATGTGGTGTGCTGTGGGTCAGATTCCTCTTGAACATCTTTCTGAATGTCTTAAGTCTAACGATATAAGTCTAATGACACAGGCCATAGGCCAAATATACTGTTTTCTACAACAACTTGTGTGTGGTGTACTTTATACTACGATACAGCCTGAGTGTTACAGGTTGTGCGATAGATATAGCCGCGATATGTAGCCTACGATAATGATGCGCTGAATGATAAGACGACACATTGCAATAAAAAGCACATCACAGTAGACTTGAGCTTTCGCCTCCGTGAGTAATGGTATTAAGTCTGCATATCTTAGCACTTCACCTACATTGATACGAGTCCATGCGCTTCAATCTGATGATCTTTACTGGCGCTCGGCTAATTTCATTTCATTATTCCATTCTGATTATGTGAAGCAGAAAATTTGAGCCATTTGCATCAGCCCTTAGTCACCATCACTCTGTTGCATTGCTTTCTATACTAGCCATAAACATAACATTCGTTCCCTTTATTAGGATTAGAGCTATTTACTCAAACTAACGATTTTTGCACAAATGGTTCTGATGTATAGCCTACTATATTAATAAACAATTATGTGATCGCTATCTAGCCGTTTTCTTATTAAGAGATTCGTAAACGGTAATTGGTGGAAAAATCCTGATCAGCGCATCCACACGGGTAATCTCCTCTCCTCTCTAGTGAGAGTCTGGGGTGTTGTTTCTCGCCACTCCACCGACCACCAGGCAAATTTTAATAGTCTATTTTACATAGTGATGTCTGTCTAAGCTCCCACACTAGGCCATCAAAACAGAGCAGATCAAAACGGGCCCATAACCCAGTTCTATCTTACACTTCACAAACTATCTAGGAACATAAACTGAATAAATGTGATGATCTAAATCAGTCGATTTTGCAGCAGTTTTGTTTGTGATGGGAGTTTGGCCAAAGACAAACTTGAACAGTGTTGGCAATAATTCTCGAGGACACTAACAGCAGTGGCAAAATCAATAGGAATATCTATCTATCTATCTATCTATCTATCTATCTATCTATCTATCTATCTATCTGTCTGTCTGTCTTTCTATCTGTCTATCTGCTGCTCAAGAAATGATCATTTCTGATGTGAAAGGATAAATAAGGGGCAAAAGGATAGACTGTCGGCTATCATTTCATCTTTTTTTCCCCCTTTTATTATTTGATACTCTATCCTCATAACAGGTAGTTGAACGATAGTGACAGCATCCACCTTAAACAGTTCCTCTACTTTACTCTCGATACTGAAGGGCTAATGAGGAATATTAGTTACAGGATGTGTCATCTGATGGAGCGGCTGTGGGGAGGCTAACTGTTTGCCATCAAAACATGGGAACGGCACAAGATGTGTTTGTCATGACTGCTCAAATAGCTATTTTAAACCTGAGAAAGAGAACCTGTGTAAAGTAATGCAAAATTGGTGAAATATCCCTGCAACTAAACTCAAGATTCGATCATTTACACATGACAAATAATAAATAGAAAGTTTGTCACCTATCAGCATCATCAAAGTCTTGATATCGCCCTTTAAATTCTCTGTCAAGGCCTAAATGCAGCCACTTTAATCTCAATGTATTCACTAGGATTTCAGTTGCAGGATGGACCCTCCCTCATTATTTTTTTAGTGTGGAACACATGAATGACTCTTTGACACATTCAGATACTCAGGCCCTGAGCTTGTGTACCAACCAAAAACCATTGCCTTTTCACCACCATCCATCAGGTAACACACAGTCACTAGAGGTGTGGCTCCTATAGAATAACATTTCGCAATAAACTCCATTGGAAGATGAGGCAAAAGGAGACCTACGGCTGGAGTGATACTGCATAACATCAATCATGGTGGTGGGAGGGCAATGGTTTTTACCTGGTCACTGAGTCAGCCAATAGATCAAATCACATCAATAGACAAAATCATTAAATCATCCGTACCAGAGCCGGGTAGAGCGCATCCTACAGTTGAAATTCATAAGCGTAATTTGTACAATAGGCTGGAATTTGGGTTTGGCAGAGGAAGAAAACATCAAGGATCTGGTGGTGCTGATGGATCATAAATCTTTAATGCAGCTGTATATAAAATAGATTTTAGATGACTTATTTGTCTCCTATACGCTGCTGAAATTGTTGGGACTGGACACAACACTAACCCTTTCTCTATAATATCTTTATTTAACATATTGGTAAATATACAGTCAAACCCAATAGCTGATGGTCTGTACTCTTGCGTCGATTTAGCTGGACCTGTGGAGCGGCCAACCTAAAGAGCAAATGTCACCCAGTCACTCACTGAGTTGACTCACTCAGTAGATTGTCTGTTTCTATGGTAACCAGGACAGGCTCACATGTGCACCATCACGCTTTAGTTCTTCTTTATATTTGTACTACTTTTTATTTATTATTACTCTGCCCAAATTTAGTCAGCCAGAAACGTCTTTATCATCAACCATTTTAAGCTAAAAAGTCTGATCCAACTTCAAAGGTAGCAAGTTTTTTGGGACATCTGTGTTGTGATTTCTCTCTTCAGTGCTTTTTAATATATTTGTAGTTTAATGGTAATTATTTTCCAATACAAACAAATGGTGAAATGTTCAGGTAACCTAGGATGTGCTATAACATTCACTCTAGGAGGAGCTATGAAACACACTACGATCATTGCACTTTACACACTTCTATTCTTTTTTCGTTAACTTAATCACTTGCTTTGAGTACTGTATTGATACTGTTCATATTTTTTTTTAAATCTAAAAATGTTTTTCTGCTACCATGCAACAGAAGGGGAATTATGTTTAAGGTTTTATAATTTCATTTCAAAATTACTATCAATGGCTTTTCTTCTAATGAGCATTTGGCGACTTTCTTATCTAAAGGATACTGTGGTTGCTGACTTTATTTAGTAACATTAATATGCAAATATGTTATTATCCTCAGTTGTTAAATGGGTAACAATTCATTTTGACAAGCCCACCATCATGGTAGAAAGCAATCTGCTTTGCAAAGTAGATAGGCTATACACTTTGCTTCATAATTTTTGGACAATGACTCTTATTACTTTGGAGGTGAGAGGACACAGTGTACATAAGCAATTGTCAGATTTAGTTATAAGGTATTTTCCACCATATTGGATGAAGAGTTGAAGGAGAACTACATCCCTTTTTATATATGGACCCCCATTTCAGAGTGCTAAAATTATTTGACTTCAGCCCCCGGTCCTGATTAAAGATCATTGAGTTGAAAATAATTGGTGTCTTTAGCAGGTAGTGGGAACTTTTGTTTTTGCTCATTTCTGACTAACATGTTGCTAGGAGTAGTTTCAGGATGACAGTTTTGAAGGCAGAGTTGAAGTCAACAAACAGGATCCTACCCATAGGGCCAGGGGTGTCCAGATGTTCCTGCGTTGTCCACTGACCAATATGCCCTATAAGCAAACTGCAGCAGGTAGAGGAGTGGGTTTGTGATGTTTTTAAGCTAGAACAGTACCAGTTGCTCAGAGGTCTTCACTTTGACTGAGGTCAGTACCCCTGGCCTCATTAAGGCAGGGAACCATACTCTTCTTGGGAACAGGAACAACTGTTGAACAGCATGATTTGAAGCAGATATCAACTTTGATTGTGGACAGGGAGTAGTTAATATGCTGGTGAACACTGGGGTCAGCTGGTTGGTGCACTGTCTAAGGGCTTCAGGTGAGATTCAGTCAGAACTTGCAGCTTGCCTGACACTTTGCTGCCAGAGAAATCTTTTTACCTCCTCTTCTGTGATGAGCAGGGGTGTAGACACTGGACACTGAGGTCTTGAGGGTGAGGAGGAGGGGTGGAGGATTGTTGGCAGTTGCAAGGGGGAAGTTGGTGGTACCCTGTCCTTCAAAATGACAGTATAAGGAATAGATTGAAACACAAGGAAAGTGTGTGACCAGGTAGAAGGGGAAGGCAGACACCATATAAGAAGACTCCCCATTCATGCCAATTTTAAAATTCACATTTTCTGTCTGTTCCTACTGAAGTTGCCATGAATATTACTTTATTCTGACAATAAATGCGTCTTTGTCTTGTCCTCTGTCATATATTTTGTTGTTCTTTTAGAGAAACAAATCCACTTGTCTTAAATCATTAAAATGCTAACTGGCTAAAGAAAGCTGGTTGCATATTGTCACATAAGAATATATTTAAACACACTTTTTTTAACCACGGCACAGCCGAGGGCATCACGACACAAATTCAGGTCAGGCAGTCAGTCAGTCAGGTAACGCTTAGTGAGATGATGCGCTTCATCAGATGTCCTCTAGAGGGCATTTTTGACTGTGAGATGCAGTGTTTCCCATACAGAGGCACAAAATCAAAACTTGGTCAGTGTAGAAATGGATCTAAATCGATCTCTAATGCACCTGATGTGCGCATCACATCTGTAATTTGGAGATGTACAGACAGCAGACCAGCAGCACTGAACTCAATCCACAGAGTCTCCCGGTGTGAAAATAAAAGTGAAAATTAGCATTCCACAGTTAGTAACGGGGATTTGCAGACAGTAACTCGTCTTCGCTGCCCTACAGACTTTAACGGTAGGTGACGTCATCTTGTGGTATTTAAGTAACGTTAGTGGAATTAGGCAATGTAACCGTGTCGCAGTGCTTCAGTGCATAGAACTGAACACACGCTGTGGCTCTGTACAGGATCTGTGCTTGTTTTTTAAGAGAGTTTTGTGTATTTGTCATGCAGAAAGGCAATGCCACTTTGGCATTTTCAAAACTGGCTGCATAAAGGACACAACAAGCTATCGTTGCTTGTTAGCAATCATTTTTCCCTTTGATGTCACATCTACACAACATAATTCCTGGCCTGTTGACATTTTGTGATCCTGAATGAAGTCACTTATTTATCGTCCTGTAGTTGTCTGACAACAGAAACATAATATGTCAATGACAACGTTTCATTGTAACTCAAAGTGATAACAGATTGAGTCCAAGGTAGCAGACAGTTGGCTTTTTAACATTACTGACAAAGGTGAGAACCCCTTCCCTTCCCCTTGCTGGTTGGAATTCTACTCCGTTTCTATCTGTAGAGGTTGTTGGCAAGTGTAGGGGTATGCTTGGGTGGGTCTTCTCCTGCAGTTTGTGAGTCTGTTGAGTGA
This sequence comes from Centroberyx gerrardi, assembly GCF_048128805.1. Taxonomy (NCBI): domain Eukaryota; kingdom Metazoa; phylum Chordata; class Actinopteri; order Beryciformes; family Berycidae; genus Centroberyx; species Centroberyx gerrardi. The sequence continues at coordinate 18,413,537 of NC_136007.1, forward strand.
TGGCCATGCTGAGCATGAGTCATGAAAAACTGACTCTCTAGTCAGGTCTTGTATGAGGACTTGGCACCCCTGATGGCCTTAATAAGCTGGGCTTTGGCCAGGCAGTATTCGTTTCCCATCCGGTGAGCCTGCTCCATGATGTTCCTCTGGGTCCTAAACTCCTCAGGAAAGCATTGCTTAGCAATTTTTTGCATTTGACAGTGTTCTCCTTTGCAACGTAAGCATCCTCACAAAAAGAGCTATAAGAGCAGACAGTGTCTCTCAGTGTGTCAAACCCAGTAGGCAGTGTGAGGCAGTCTTTGAAGGTCCACCTCCATACTGTGGTACAGTTAGGCTTGGCTGCCTTCAGTTTTTCCTGTATGTTGGAACCATCTGGACCACTGCATGATCACAACATGGGGGAATGTGCTGAACGCTGCTTTAATGGACAATTTTTGCGTTCGTCTGCAACGCTTTTTGCAATGCGTCATGTGCGCTTTTGCAATAGGCAGTACGTAGAAGTCACACAAGTAGTGTGGTGATTTTCTACCTTTAGTCAATGTATGAATTAAATATTTTTTTGAACAAGTCTCTTAGTTACAACAACACTATGCTACCACAGCACTTTGGTGTTAACAGGCAGAGTTTTTAAAGTCAACAGGGTTTCACTCACTCCAATCACCTCCCACCCCACCACTCCACCCGAGCACCTATAAAGTGCTAGCACACTTGTAGTGTTTAAAATCACCAAGAACGAAGATTGCAGAGTTTTGATGCCTGATTTCCAGCTCTATTATCTGTCCCACTCGTAGGCATTCCTGCTGTACAAAGCTTATAGAAGCAAATTCCTTAGGCATGAAAACAGCTAAGACTAAAACCATTGACTCCAGGCTGGTTGACCAGGATTGTGATGTGACTGACACATCGGAACACCGCTATTTGTTGATATAAAAACGCAGACTTTCTCCTTTTGATTTTCTGCTGAGTTATGTATCGCGATCTGCCTGAATCAGCTTGTAGTCTTGTGGGTCTACCACACCATCTGGGATGGCAGATGATAACCAAGTTTTTCAGAGAAAACGCTGAGATGCAGGACATGTCAGTGTTAGTTCTGTTCAGCAGTTCTAATTCATCCATTTTGTTGTTCAGGCAGTGAACATTGGAGAGACATACAGTAGTCTAGGGAGTGTCATACGGAAATCTCACGTCCTCCAGCGGTGAAGCATCTCAGCACACTTTCCCCTTCACTGCCACCTTAGAGTGCTTTGGGATGGGGAAAAGACATTCACTGCTGTCAAGTTTGTGATTAAAATGTCTGTGAGAGAGCTCAGAAATTTGGGATGAAGACCTGAAGGCATGGTGTCCATAATATTCATCAGATAACAGATTCTGACTGATGGCAAAACACATACTTCACAAGCAACATGAATTTTAATGTAAATGTAAACAAAGAAAAAGAACACCAATTCACTGTGGCTGCTAGGCACGGTGCCATCTGGAAGACAGGCATGAGGCCAACTGGAAGACATTAAGTCATGAATGTCATCAACCATAACAATCATGTCATTACCAACGCAATCCTCTTCATTCTGGAAGTGGCCGTAATGGTAGAGACAGTTTTAGCTGAACACAAATTTAAGAAATGAAATAAATTCTGGGTTTTATTCCAAAATGCCATATACCCATTTTTGAATAATTTTACAACCTGACATTCATCAGTGAATATTTCAAAAACAGATGATTCGGGGTGTCTTGCCGGAGCATACCTTGTTACTGCAACATCCTGGGTTTGAATCCGGCCCAGGACCTTTGTCGCATGTCATCCCCTTCTCTCTCCCAATCTTTCCTGTCTCTCTCCTCTTTGAACTGTCTAATTAAGGCAGTAATGCCCCAAAAGAATCTAAAAAAACAAACAAATGATTCTATCCTCAAAAACAGGAGTAGTTATTTTTTTCAAACGGTCGATATCTCACAGTGTGATTGAACAAATGTTAATGGAATAAATTGCTTTCATCAATTTAAATTTGAGGCAATAGGTGTATTTAAATTCTAATACGTGTTATTTAAGTACTTAATTTATCTAAAGTATTTACATTTTTCTATTTAACATATCACTATATCAGTTAATGTCTTTGACCTAATTGGGTATGACAATCTGAAACATTCTAGAATAAGCCATACTTCATGAGCATATGAGAAATGATGTTCCGACTGTCAATGGAGAGGTTTCAGAAATGTGTTTTGGAGAGTACTTTGAATTCTCTGATTATGCTTTTAGCCCTGTCTGTCTTCCTCTCGCTTACACATAAACACACAAAATGCACACACTCACCATTCAAGCCACATCGACTCGAGGCTACCCTGCAAATGTAAAAAGGGACACATCAATAACTAAGCAATTAGTGCATCAATAACCTGCACTTCCAATTTTAATGTATTCAGAGGAATTGGATTTCTTATTGGATTTCTGTATATTTGTGTTTTGCTGTCTAGCTTAATACATATTTGCTTTGCTCTTCTTTGGAGCATTGTTTCATGCTAGGAGGTGCAGAAAATATTGATTCAAGTTCAAAATAATGCACTATCTGCCCATATTCATACACACTTACAGACTGTCTTTTTCCTCTCCCTCTCTGTCTGTTTCTCACACCCACACAAACGCACTGCAAACGATTCCTTACAGTCTGCACTGAGAGCACACATACAAATTGACCACCTCATTACACGTACACACACACACACACACACACACACACACACATAAACAGGCAAAACGTTGCCACCAATACGTTTTCCAGAGCACTGGACCTTGATATTTAACCTCAGTGTCTGCTCCCATTTCAATTACCAATAGAACTGTTCACACGCGCAGGAAATAATTATAGTCTAAAATCATTTGCAGCATGAATAAAGTCAGGATTCTTTAGCTTGGGGGAATATGGATCAAAGAAGACAATGGGTAGTAATTAATGAGTTGACATAGCAGGTTCGAAATCAAACATAATGATTACAGTGTTTGAAATAGCCAATAGCAATGGAGCATGGATGGAAATTTCTGCATTGTGCATTGTTGCAAGCTGCATGTGATGATAACGGTTAGGCCCCAAGTTACATAATCTACACGAAGAGAAAAGAGAAATGGCTTTACTCCCGCTATGACCCTTAGTTTACCCATGTCTTCGCTGTTAGAGGCCTCTCTGGCAATACAGTAGATCAGTGTGATTCAGAGAGTTCAGTCCTGTTCTTAGATGATATCTTGGCAGGTTGTTAATAATTTATCTTTGAAGATATCTATACTGTTGGATTATTTTTGAGTTGCATTCCACTCAATGTCTAGGAGTGTTTTGAAATATTGAGTCTCTTAGGCTGTATGAAATCTGTGAAATTTTGTATTAGACCTTCATTTGGTTACACAACTGAAACAATGCACACTGGCCCTCAAGTTTGTTTTCTGTGTGAGCTCTCTAGATATCATTTCTGCAAAATGATATTTGTACAAAAGAGACATCCATTAAAGCACTGTGACAGAAAAGAAACCATGCTGAGCTATTGTTATGATTTTATGTTTTGAAAATGGCTCTTTTCCCTTTCTTGTTGTTGTTGTTGTCTAATTATTGTACTGCGCTCCCAGGCCTGCTATAGGTTTGGATACAATTTATTGAAAAACATATTACATTTTACAGTTTTAGAGTTATAATAGGTACAACAGTACAATGCAGAAAAATTTCAATTATTTTCTGCTGACTAAATTTATCACTGCGGTCTTTATCACTCGTTGATATGAGCTCTGTGATCTCTGTGATATAACAGCAGTTAATGAATTATCGCCTACGGAGATGTAATTTCTCCAAGATATAACACAGTCTCAAATGCTTTATAATAATTTACATCAAGCTTACTGCAGCTAAATCTTCAACACAACAACATTATTAAATAATTTCACTTGTCTATCATTTCACAGGCAGATCTTCTGATGACCTAATGGAACTGAATTTGGGAGTAGTCCTGTTGTGGGTCCTTGTGCTGGACTGTGGCTTGGCGGAAGCCAGTATCCTGTACCGGGTCCAGGAGGAGCAACCTCCTAACACCCTCATAGGTAGCCTGGCAGCAGACCAGGGACTGCCAGACTCGGGTCATCTCTACAAGCTGGAGGTGGGTGCCCCTTACCTTCGTGTGGATGGAAAGACGGGAGACATCTTCACCACAGAGATCGCTATAGACAGAGAGACCCTGAGGGACTGTCGGTCCCTGGCTAAGGGTAAGCCATGCTACCTGGAATTCGAAGTGTCAGTGACAGACTTGATACAAAACCAGAGCCCACGACTCATTGAGGGACGCATTGAGGTACAGGACATCAATGACAACACACCCCAATTTCCCTCTTCTGTGCTCACCATTTCTGTGCCCGAGAATACACAGATGGGAGCACTATTCTCCATACCCCTAGCTACAGACAGGGATTCGGACCGGAACGGGGTGGCTGATTATGCCCTGACTGCAGGGCCTGATGCAGCAACCTTGTTTGGCCTGCAGGTGGCTGAGGACAGGGGTGAGAAGCTCCCCCAGCTCATCGTCCTGGGTAACCTAGATCGTGAGTTAAAGGACTCCTATGACCTGAACATCAACGCAGTGGATGGAGGAAACCCACAGCGCTCCAACAGTGCTTTGCTGAGAGTGGTAGTCACCGATGCCAATGATAACTCTCCCAAGTTTGAAAGGTCCACTTATGAAGCGGAAGTGTTGGAGAATAGTCCAGTGGGGCACTCTGTGTTGCAGGTGAGATGGTATTGCAAACACTCTGTTATGTGCAATATGCTTGAAATTTGTGCTTAAAGAGAAATCAAAATGCAATCAAAATATTTTTTGTCATATTCAACAACTGAGAAACACAGCAATTTTGAATTCTGTGCGTCATGTCTGTGTAGTGTTTCTTCCTCAGATACATAGACTTCATTGTAAAGAAAATCTCTTTTCATAGATATAACATTACTTTTAATCTTTGAATTTTGTTTAAATTCTGGAAAAAAAATAGGCTTTCAAATTTTAATGTTTCAAATCTCATCTCTGATACAAAACTCTTGAGAAACCCAGATCACAATTAGTCCTTGAGGCACAGCTCTTTTTTTCTATTTAAATTCATAAAATGTGTTACACTGAATTGATTTACTCTTATTACTCTTATTACTCTTATTTGCATATTGGAGTAACACTGCAAGTATTATAGTATTAGCATATTATGCATGTGCAGTTAATTAAGCACCTTTGTTGCTGTTGTTGTTATTGTATTATACTGGCACAAAATAGATTTTGAGATACACAGTCAGGATGAATAATACTGTTTAATACAATATTATACAATATTATATATTGATTTAAGGTTATGTAATCAGTATTAGCATTGTAGTATCATGATTAGTCATTACTAATACCAATACTAATACCATTATTAGTTATTACTAATAACCAATAGGTTGCTATGTGTAGGATTTTCTCAGCATATGGCTGTGAAATTGCAATAACTGTCACACAACTGTGACTGTCCGTTTGGATAATGAAATATGCCTATAAAAAAGCGATGAAGTGAAGAAGTGATGATCGTCATTATGACAGAACGTCCATTCATTCATTCATTCATTCATTCATGTTTAGAGAGAATCCTACACAGAGTTGCTGTAATTCTAACCCTAAATTGTTGCACTAATTCAAGCCTTTAACCATAGACATTTTTTTTGTTGTTGTAGGTCAAAGCAAATGATTCTGACATGGGCCCTAACGGAGAAATTGAGTACACCCTTCACCAAGCATTAGACCCAGTGCCAAAACTCCTACGAATTGATCGGTCCACTGGCATTATCTATGTCAAAGGATCACTGGATAGGGAGGAAATCAGCAGCTTGTCCTTCTATGTGGTGGCAAGGGATAAGGGTCCGCAACCTAAAAGCTCGAAGACCTTTGTAACAATTGAGGTGACTGACCAAAATGATAATGCCCCAGCTGTGGAGATCCGTGGGATTGGCCTTGTGACTCACAGTGAAGGAGTGGCTAACATTTCAGAGGACATGCCTGTGGGAACAGCTGTGGCTTTGGTGCAGGTGTCTGACAGGGATGAGGGGGAGAATGCTGTGGTCACTTGTGTGGTAGCAGGAGATGTGCCCTTCCAGCTGCGCCCCGCCAGCGACTCATCCAGTGACAACAAGAGGAAGTATTTTCTACAGACCACCACTCCTCTTGATTATGAAAGGGTGAGAGATTACCGAGTAGAGATTGTGGCTGTGGATTCTGGCAACCCAGCACTCTCTAGTACAAACTCTTTGAAGGTGCAGGTGACTGATGTGAATGATAACTCTCCAATATTCTCCCCAACATTGTTTGAGGTAGATTTTGCCGAAGAGAACCAACCAGGGGAAAGGGTGCTGGATGTGACAGCCTCGGATGCTGACAGCGGCACTAATGCAGAACTCATCTATAGCATTGTGGCAGATTCATCCATCAAGGGCCTATTTGAGATTGACCCAAATACGGGTGAAGTAAGAGCCCGAAGCCCACTCGATCGAGAGCATAAAGAGCACTATGAGTTCCGGGTCACCGCAGCTGATAAAGGGTTACCCGTTCATAAAGGAACAGCAACTGTTGTGATAAAAGTCCTTGACCGCAACGACAATGACCCCAAGTTCATGCTGAGTGGCTATAGCTTTTCAGTCTTGGAGAACATGCCTCCCCTCAGTCCTGTTGGCATGGTGACGGTCTTGGATGTGGACAAGGGTGAGAATGCTCGTGTTCACCTCTCTGTTGAGCCTGATGGAGGGAAGTTTGTGGTTCAAAATGGAACAGGAACCATTCTCTCCAGCATATCATTTGACAGGGAGAAGGAAAGCAGCTACACTTTCCGTCTGAAAGCAGTGGATGGAGGAGAGCCACCCAGGTCTTCGTATGTAGGCGTTACCATCAATGTACTGGATGAAAACGACAATGACCCTGTGGTCACCAAGCCTTCCAATTCCTCCTTCAGGCGCTTGTCCCCTCTAGCTTCCCCGGATAGCCATGTGGAGGTCGTAGAAGCTGAAGACCTGGATAGTGGGCCTAATGCCGAGCTGGTCTTCAGTATTGCGGGTGGAAACCCATATCAATTATTCCGCATCTCCCCCTCCAATGGAGAGATCACTCTAGCCAAGGAGATGACCAGAAAACATGGTGGACTGCACCGCTTGGTGGTGCGGGTGAGTGACAGGGGCAAGCCTGCACGTCATGCCACTGCCCTGGTTCATATCTATGTCAATGAAACCATTTCAAATGTCAGTCTGGTGGAGGCCCTAGTTGGACACAGTCTCTACACACCGCTGGATAGAGACATTGCCGGTGACCCTGACAGTGGTCTTGCTGCTCAGCGCAGTAACATTTTGTATGGCAGCCTTGCCGGTGTGGCAGGAGTTGTCATGTTGATCTTGGTGGTGGTATTTATTCGACACCGCATCCAGAGAGAGACTAAGAGTGGCTACCAGGCTGGCAAGAAGGAATCAAAGGACCTGTATGCACCCAAACAGGTACCAAAGAATGCCAAAGGCAAAAGAGGAAGGAAAGGAAAACCCCAGAAGTCCTCAAAACCCCTCGGAGAAGAGGAAGAAGTCAGCCTTCAAAAGAGTCTCAAGTTCAACCTTGATGGAGTCAATGATAGCCCCAGAATTCACCTGCCCCTTACATATTCTCCTGGAAGCCCTGATATAGGCAGGCACTATCGCTCCAACTCTCCCTTACCCTCCATCCAGCTGCAGGCCCAATCCCCCTCTGCCTCTCAGAAGCATCAGGCTGTCCAGGACCTTCCTGCCACCAACACCTTTGTAGGAACAGGAGGAGATGACAACTCTACCGGCTCAGACCAGTATTCAGATTATAGCTACAAGACCAGCCAACCGAAGTATAACAACAAACAGGTAAAAGCCATATCTTTTAAAACTCGCTACTTTCCATAAGGTCTGTTAGAGGGCTGGGGGCGGTTGGTGTGTTGTTTGTAGAGGACTTGAGGGTATTAAAGAGGAATGCCTCAATTTTGGAATTTGTATATGTTATTCTTATAGCGTGCAAAAACATTATAGCTGACATCACAGAAAAGATCTGCGATGTCACCCATGATGTACTGCCAGGATCATCTACATTGACAATGAATTTATATTTGAGCACTGACATTTGAGCATTTACATGGAAGTCCTAAATTAGAAAATGTAAAATGATCCTGAAAAAAATGATCATAAATTTGTTACTGTCAGTTGTTCCTTCTTTTCCAGTTCATTCTCTATGGAGCTGTACATCCCTGTAACCCTAACCCTATGACATTACAGATTGTGGCGGGACAAACTCTTTTCTCTTGTTTATCAGAAACATATGGATTTTCCCTATTACATACCAAACTGTCTGAAGGCATATGATTTAAATGTTAAAACTGAAACACCACAGTGTTCCTCTAAAGTTCTAATTGCCACTGAAAAAGTAATCAACAGTTACTATGGTTACATGCACAAAATTATCTAATTGTTGTCGTAGTGCTCTATTGAGAATAATGCAATTAAGTTGTTTAGAAGCAGAACAGAAAAGGCTTTTTTTTATATTCCCATTTCATGCAGTTTTTCAGCCTACAATTATTGTCCAAATACAATGTCATGTGCCTCCTCTGTAAACTACAAGCAATGTCAATCAATCATTTCCCTCATCATACACTGCAGTCAAATTGCTGTCATGATATTTCTGTTGCTCCCATATAACTTGTCCGGAGGCAAAAAAGCTGGATATACAAATGATAGTAAAAATAGTAAAAATGAATAACTCAACGTATATCGTCAAGTGTTGCAGTAGGAGAAAACTCAGATGGCTCTCCATAGTCAGTGCTTTGGTCTCATCCAGTTGGTAGTGCATGTGAGCAGGGAAGGGACGGTCCATTTCTCAGTGACTTACTTCTGCTCCTCTGTCTGACCTCTAGTGCTCTGATCTCTGCAGGTCACTTGCTCTTATCTCTTTACTCCTTATGCTCTTATCTCTCTACAGTACAACATTTGGCACAGCCCGAATTGCCATGGAAACAGAAATATTAATAGACTCAGAGGGGATTACGAACGGAAAAATTGTAGAGAATTGTGTCTCTAGGTTTCTGTGTCATCTGCAAGTGTGTGAGTGTGTGTCTTGGAGTGTACATGTGTGTGTGTATGTGTGTATGGGGGATGGGTGGATAAGATAAGCTAGGGGATAATATAAGTTGACTACCATTATCTTCAAATAGTATTCAAAAGATGGTCCTCATTCTATATTGGAAATATTTGATATTGATATATGATATGTATTTCATTTCAAGAGTCAAATGCTCTAAGTAACCAACCCGCATGGGCTTACAAGACATTTCTGCACATCACGGCGCAGCTGTGTATAATATAAACACCTTCTAAGAAAACTCTAGTATCCTACATTCAAAGCAAGTTGACATTTTTCCAAGGCTTTGCAGATGAAGTTTGCCACGTAGAAATTAACAGAAATAGAAGTGGAAAATATGCCGCTGAGTCTTGAACATGTGTATGTGACACATTTTGAGTGTGGGTTTCTTCAGAGCCAGTCAGTAGCAGTTAGCTGGTGGGTAGTTTCAGCAGATGTTGGCTGACAGCTTAGGTGATCAGAAGCCTTTGTGGGTGGAGTCAGTTTAGAGAACAGTCACCACTGTCTCCTTGATGGACAACATAAGGGACCAAAGTGACTGCAAGCTATGGAGTGTGCTTGGGTATTTGTGTATAATGTCAATCTCTGTGTTTGTGTGTGTAGTTTCTTTTTAGAAAGAGTTTTAGACAGAGTGCTAATTGTAACTGCAGTGCAGATGCAAGCTCGCTGTACCAGACAGTGTTTGTGGTTTCTCTGATAACATAAATGTGTGTGAGACATGACTCAGGTGATTGACAGCCCGTGTAAAAACATGGACAGATGTTGAAGCTCATGTGACATACCTCAGCAGATGTTGTCTCATGTATGGCATCCCCTCTCACATCAGGAAGAACAGATTGACCAAAATAAATAATGAAAGTCACTGCCAAGTGATGTGACAGATGTAGAGTGGTGCCCTTGCTTTAATTAACTACGCTTCTCTCAACAATGGTTTTTCATTGGGAATGTGGTCACGTGTCTGTGGTTAGTACTGAGCTTCTCCAGGTTATAATTGCAAGTTACAACTTGTGTATTGACAAATTATGAGCACACAATACCAACATTTTCAAATATATTTTGTGGCTAAAGATTTGCAAGGCTAAATGCACATACAAATTGTTATTTTAGTTACAGAATTTTGAAGGATTTTATCATGAAGAGATTTTAACTCTGTTGTAAACATTCTGTTACTGTATTTGCTGCATTATTCAGCCTTTTCTAACTCCCTCTGGCTCTAATTAAAGCCAATGTGCTTATTATAAGCACCAAGCTATTGTAAAATAAACAGTCAATGCACAATGAAAACCAATCTGATCTGAAAGCTGTAGGGTGTGTTTGTGTACGCATTTTTCTGTGTGCATACAGCGACAAGAAAACAGTAAACCCATGCACAGACACGTGTACATGTATACATGCATACACACATGCACACACACACAAATACATGAGTGTGTGTCCAAGAGAATCCAATCCAAGAGAGTAGCTGCAGCGCCCACTCAGCATCAGACCAAGACCTGAAAGATTGGACCAACTCTCTGAGATTACAGCAAGAGTTTACATTGACTAATAATGGTGACACAGGTGTTACACAGATTTAGTGCAGGTGTAACATTGGTAAAATATATTTCATTTAGGTGTAGGGTACATGTAGTGTTCACATTGCCTTGGCCTATGAATGATGCTTGTGCTACACCTATGTCACTCTAGATTTATTTTGTACACGTTCATGCATTTATGCATTAGAGGATATGGCCACTTTGATAGTTATCTCTTTAGAAACATCTGCACGTGTAAACGTCAGCCTTGAGAAACAGCCTAACCCCAGGGTGAATAACAGAATTGTCAGATACTGTAAACTCAAGAATGGTTTGTTGAGCTTGCCAAAACCCTAAGGAACATTTCTGATGCCCTAATTTGATCACAATATCACCTAAGCAAGTGCAAGCTATATGAAATCAAATGTCGGGAAAATCCAGAAAATCCTTGGAGGCTGTAGCAGCCTATTCAGCAATGTGCTCATTATGCTTGTTTAAACCCAGTGTAGAACCGTTTTTGTTTTGTTTCATCCCATGGTAACTATGAAAACAGATTCATACATTTGGAAGTAGTATTGCACTATCAATTCAAAGATATTCTGATCATCTCCCAAGACTCCATGGAGAATTTTCTGCCCTCTAATTGCTTTAGATTAACCCACTTAACGCACAGACTTTCTGAAACACAGTTTTGGGGATATCCCCTTTCAACGCCCAAGCTGCTGCTCCACACAGTTAAAGGCAGTTGGGAAAAAGATTCACCTCACGACAAATCCAAAATAAATCGTTTTTAAAATGCTCGCTCAAAAAATTAAACACTAAATGCTAGGAATAGACCTATGCCTCAGAAACCCTTAACGGTTGTCAAGTATGTGTCCAGAGCTGATAAAATCCAGACCCATGGACAGTGTGTTTAAGCTGAATCCATGCATCCATGAGAGCCTCGGCCTCAATAGAGGAGAAAATGATGATGATTCACTAGGATACATTAGGCTTTCGTAGTTGGACACATATCCTACATGCTTCTTTGTCAACCCTTTTTTACCTCAACGATCTTTCAAATTATACCAAACAGTAATAAATTGTTTTTTAAATACAAAATGACTGCAGTGTTTTATTTAATTGTTCCACAGCCACCTAGGACCTATAGCCTACTTGTCTACAATTTCCAATAAGATAGCCTATTTTATGTAAAATTGACAAAAAAAAAAAAACAGCCCGACAAATGCTGTTTTAAACAAAAATGGTTCTACATTGGGTTTAAACAAACATGATGAGCACACTACTGGTTAGGCTGCTGTAGCCTCCGTGCTCTGGATGGAGTTCCTAACAATTGCTTTCATATTGCTTACACTTGCTTAGGTAATGTTGTGATTAAATTGGGATATTAGAAACTTAACATGTGGCATTTCATGTGGAAATGTGCAGACGTTTCAAAGGAGATAACTAACCATATGGTGATGTCCTGTAAAATGTGAATGCATGAACGCATGTCAAGTGTAGCGCAGACTATCCAAGTAGGCGTTGCAGATACTGGTTCTTAAGGATTATGGCTGGAATCCAACTCTATACGTGTACACACAAACACATGCACACAGACACACACACACTCATGTTCACACATTGACTCATTTACATAGTGAAGTACTACGCAATTTCAATCAGGAAGACTACCTAAATCATTCACTCATTCATGCTTCTCTTTCCCCAATCAGAGGAGGAGGAGTTCCTCCATGGAGCTTACGCCAAAGTTTCCATCACTTTTCACGTCATGAATAAAGTTTTTCATTTGAGCATTCGACCTAGTCTCTCCTGATTGAACTGTGTTGTGGAAGACTGTGGTCTGTATTAGAAAAGTGTATGTTTGAGAGTGTAAGTGAATCATGAGAAGCTCAGTTCCATTCATATGCTTTTGAAAATGTACAGCGCTAGCTATCGTGGATGACCAACCTTTTGCATGGTTGCCACACTGCTGCCGCACAGTTGTGTCAACCTTAAAGAAAAATAGTTTGGAAAGCCTTGCATTACTACAAGATAGATACAGGGGCACTTCTACAATTGCTACCACTGTATTCCAATTCGCCCCCCTTTTCACCTTTGAATGTATATTGCATAATGGTTACTGGGGAAACCAGTCTCTCACATTCATCCTTAGAGCTGATAATTAGCCCTGTTGGGTCCAAGATCTGACACCTTTTCTCACACAGCATTTAATGAGAGTCCCACCTTTTGACAAAACACAATATGAGCGGTATGAAACACAGAGAGAGACCAAGGGAAATGCCTTCCCCGTTCATTTTTTAAATGGCCGTGATGAATGCTTGTAAAGCTATAAATCTGTACTTAATGTACATTAACACAATTAAAACACTTTATTTGTCAAAGATGGCTGAGTGTTGTTCCCCTGTGGGCTCCTCTTTCATCTCCATCCCTGGTCTGCGGGTATCTCAAGCTGATCTGATGTATTCTAAGAGCAGGAAGGAGGGATAGGAGTCAGGGTGAGCCTTAATTAACCTGCTTCATTGTTAAGCAGGGCCTATACTTTGTGAACTTTAGGCATCCCTTTGAGCCGGGATTAGCCCAATTTAGCCCGATACTGCTATTTGAACTCAGCAGAGGTGTAGACGAGGCCCGAGGCAAAATCTGCACTTGTTCTACAAGACAGTGACACATAATTCTGTATGTTACTTGTTCTCAAGACCAGTGAAACCTAGAAATCATCGGAAATATGTCGTCTGCATTTCAGTTGAAAAGTTGGGAAAGCGAGGACAGCAGTTGACTTGTTTTCCCTATCTTTCCCTATCTCACTATCCATCTGCTTTCCAATATTTTTACAAACAGACAGGAAGACGCGTGCACACACACACACACACGCACACACACACACACACACACACACACACAGACACACACACACACGGCTCTTTGTGCACAAAATATTTGCCCTGGCTGATTACCCAGAAAAGGAAGGCATGCAGGAAAGTGAGGAAAAGAGCATTGTAGACACTGGAATAATTTACCCTGCCTGTACTGCATGTCTTGCTTACTGTTTTATAGCACAATAGTGTGATGCAATAGATTGTTGGCACTGCATTGTATTGAAAAAAATAATTATTATCCAAGGCACCAATATTGCTGCCATTTCACATCCTAACAATACTATTTTCAACTGGCTTGCCCATGGTATGTCGCCTGACTTTTCAAAACCCAGTTATATAAGGACTAGTGAGCGTAGCTTACAATACACTATACATGTAGTACTCATTCATTCATTGTATCTTTGTTATTATCAGCAATTATGTATTACCTTTGTTAAGGAGTTGATGTAACAGTTATATAACTCTGTCCTCCCCTGGAAATACCCACTGCAGTATATACCAATTAGTTAAATCAGGTAGTGGCTGTAAATTACATGCTTGTTGCTATAATGATTCTGTGTCGTTAAACTGTTCTTTCGGCAGCTCTGGTACCAGCATGTCAATTAAAGTTTAAAATGTTGGTATTTGATCTGAATTTGAGTATAGTTACCATAGTTAGAAATAAAACATCAATATTTTCATCAATATTTTAGACAAAATTATGAAAATGATCAGTACTTTCAAAGCTTCACAGAGTTCTTCCCTGGCTTTGGGAGAGGCTTAGATGGTAATGTATCCAGTGGAGTGGGATTCTCACACGTGAATAATGTTGAAAGGCTGTATAAGAACTGAAGACAGTGATGAATATACTTTGGCTCCATCAAGGCCTGGCTGGATCAATCAACCATAGTCATGAAGATGACAGGAGTCTCAGGAGGCGGCATGTAAAGGTTTGACCAAAATTTAATTGGAAATCTTGTGAAAAAGTGCAAAACATGAAGGTACATGATAATGCACACAGAGGACTTGTTAGTCCTAACGACGTGTGTGTGTAAATGAGCTGCTATAGCAGTCAGCGGGAAAAGTAAAATACAAGCAGAGTGTGTATTGTATGTGAGAGAGAAAGAGCGAATTGGAGAGTGTTAGAGATACAGATGCAATAACTGACTTATTTATTTTGCTGAGATTTTGAGATAATATAGATACATGAATAAATAGATAAAGGTTTAGGTTATATTGACAGTACAACTTCAGGCCCATTGGTGCTCATTCAGGAGCTGTGTGCAAGAAAAATATTGTTTTAGTTCATGGGTTTGAGGTTTTTTGACTCAAAGATTCATTGCAAAGTTCAATACATGGGGCACTACATGCCATTTTAAGATAAGAGTTCAAATAGCGCTTCATTCAGACTGTGTAAAGTTACATGGGTCTTCTGGATTGTAGCATTAGATACACGTTTGAGCTGTTCCCATTCAGACTTAAAGTATTGGATTTGTGCACAATTGTGGGCGTGCCTTGGCTTCTTTGTCCTTCTCATCAGCATGGTGGGAAATTGAGCCATGGACTTTTTGCCTTTTCATGTTTTTGTCTGCTGAAGCATTGCCTTTAAATACTCTGTGCCTTTAATTCAGTTTTGTTTAGGATGACTGAACACAAAGACTGAATTGGCAACATCCCCTTGGGATAATAATTGGATTAAAACATAACAAAATATACTTCACATAATGAATATCCTGAAATGATTCAGGCTATTCCGCATTTTTTGTCTGTAAGAAATCACAGAAATATATAAATATTTTTACATCAAAAATACGTTTTAGATCAAAAGATGAGTTTCTTAATGACAACTGCTTTCCATTCAACTCACCGACAAGCCACTCCTCATTTGTATTGCTCATCCAAACTAGAGTGCCACAAAAGTTTGGCAATATGCTAGGCATTGCATGTCAGTGTCTGGCCATTGCACATATATTTTCAGTTCATGAAAATGCAAGTCCAGAAAAGAGAGCACCAAGTGAGATTAGGCAGCAGAATCTCAAACCCATGCACCCATCAATCTACAGCAGCATTTAGTAAAGGTGTCATAGAAATTTCAGTGCTCTATTTCTTCTGTTCCACCTTAAAATCCAAAGGTTTGTCACAGCCTCAGCCTGCCTATTGGAACTCTGCACTGTTGCCATTAGCTCACTGACAGAAGTTGCTAGCTAACGTAAACAACACCAGCAGTGGCACTAAGAACAAACCAAAAAACAAAATGTATCGATTCTTCTCTGCAAATGCACCACCACTTCCACCGCCGCTGGAAAAGAAACCAGAGAGGGGTTGGTGTGTCTGCTCATCGTCACTAAGAACTGCGGTGGGCAGCAGGAGATAGAGGCCTAAGATACCCCCCCACACACACACACACACACACACACACACACACGCACTCTCCACTCCCCAACATCCCCAGACACCCATTGAAAGTAACCCGTCACCAGGATGTAGGGTGCATGTTACCTTGAGTAAGACGGAAAGGAATGTCAGTTGGGCGATCTGGCTCTGCAAAAGCTCAATGATCGAGGCCCTATCCAATGCTGGATGTACAGTGCGTCTGTTAAACTCAGCACATTTAAACAGCTTCTTGGCACCTTCCATGTTCCCTAGTAATGCTGTCTCGTTTGATGTCCCGTTAAAAACCTGAGCACATAAATCGCAGGACACATCTTGACTACTTAGCTCTGGAGAGTGGTCCAATCGCTTTACATGCCATTCCAATTGTTCAGAGTCCAATCAACAGTCAACACATGGAGGGACAGGGTCTCTTCAAGGAAACCGATGACATACTGTAGGGTTTTGGGTAGGCCAATTAAGGGGAAGAACTTACAAATTGACTTAAGTTAAAGTCAGAATCCGTGTATCATAATGTGAAGGTGGAAATGCCTGGATTTACATATTCATCACCTCAAGTGCACGTCTTGCAGGAGTCTGCTTATCACAGCATTGAAGTGAAGGTCTGAATTGCTCTCATAGACAGTAAAGTGGTTCTGACTTCCAAAATGAGATATCTTCCATTTGAAAAAAGTAACACGTACTTGTGCATAATGATTGATAGCATAAAATTTAAACTAATTACTGTAGCTATTAAAAGGATAGTAGGGAACTTAATTCCTTGGTTGATAAAATGAGACTCGAGCCTCTATATTTAAGAAATATTGACTGATGAACAGGTAATGATTTTTTAAATATATATATATATATATATATATATATATATATATACGTATATCATCTAGAGGTTTGGATTGAACTCTTCAAATGTTGATTTGTGCATATACACATTAGGTTAGGTGAAATTCCCTTTTTTAAGGCTTTTGACTGTTACTAACTCTTCACTTATAACACAGTTTTATGTAATCATTTAAATATACCTCACTCTGCCAGTGTCACTCAGCGTCTCTTAATCTGTTTAACTCTCTTGGCGCAAAGCTCTGTTAGGGTTGTTTTTGTGTGGTTGTTGGATTTGTGTGCAGGAATCTGCAATGGGAATGCCAGATGGGGGGACGTGGCCTTGACAGTCCTCTCTGAAGTATCACACTAGTACTTTGCAGTAGTTGTAACAGTCTACAGTAAAGGTAAATACCTGTTTTAACCTGTCCAGAAAATAAGTGTCCCGTTTACTGCAGCTCTCATTCATTTAGCTGCTGCCCAATGTGTTGCTTTCTGCTGACATCAGAGATTTGTGCTTCTTTTTTTTTATTATAAGTGCTGGGAGAAATTAATTTATTTGAATTCAACTACAAAGTAACCAAAAATATAAAACACACATTTTACCATGAGGAACAAGTTTGAAATTTGCAATTATTTGCAAATATTTTGTAGTAGATAATATTTAGAGCTTCCTTACTAAAGGTAACCAAGCAGGTATTGATTCTAAATACGTCCAATACATCTGGAGCTTTAAGGCGTCCAGCTAGAGTGATGGTCAACATGTTGAGGGCAAGAGACAGCAGCGAGGCAAATGACTTCAATTAGCAGGCTTGCCCTAATGAGAGAGCCACTCTTTGAACCAGGACATAGGGATTGATTTAATTTTCACCATACTCTTAGACTAAATGATCTGAGTCAGCCCTCTGAGATTAGTTGGCCCATCGTTTTGCTACTGAATTGACAGGTGTAGATGAGCTCTCTGGGGCTGGCTTGTCAGTTCTGATGGACCTAGACCGTGGGCAGGATGAAGTAGTTAAAATATGCAGAATGTAAAGCATAATCAAGGTGCTTGTGCACTGCTGTTGGAGTGAAGTGGTCAATTTAAAGAACATTTTCTCTTGATTCCCTGTTAAGAGGGATTACAGCCTGAGACCATGTGAGGTTCCAAGGGCAAACTGTATTTGCTCCAACTCCTCAAACATCAAGTTGCCTTTGCAACTAATGTATGGCACCTTTATGTACAGTATGAAAGATCTGATGATTGAAAGACCACACCGGTGTTTTTGCTTGTTTTAGCCCATTTACTACAATGCACACATACTTTACATTATTGCCAACTATCTTCTAAAGCATACCAGGAATATTTACTCGATTTCCCTATTTATTTTTTTTTTATTCAAACACTCAGGTGGTAAACCTACCTTAAAATTCTCTGCTGTTCTAGCTAACATTCGGTTTAAAGTCATGAACGTTTGAATTTAGTTTGTAAAACAGTCTTTTATTCTGGGACTATTTTCTAGTGGAGACATACATACATTGTGTGGGCGGCTCTGCATGGCAAGCATTTCCGAGTTTGACAGAAAGGAATGGTGCAGATCGGATAAATCGGAAAAAACTAATTTCCTACTTGGTAGTTAGCCAGACTAACTATCATAATTTTTAAAGCAAGACAAAGCTAAATCCACATCATGCTTTTCATTATGTCCATGTTTGCTTATTGTTTTCTTCTGGGCTTGATTTTCTGACCAAATAGCTCATGAATGTAATGCAGTTTGGCAGCCGACTTCGAAGTCTTAGATGTCGGAGCTTCCCACCAGTATGTGAACACACCAGAAGACGTGTAAACTTTTCAAATAAATTAAACGAAATTACCATGCACCGAGTAAGTAACTTTGACTTTTTTTTCACTGTGATGGATTTTCATGTCGTACTGAAATTAATGGAAAAAAATGGCTGCCTGGAAGGTAGGAAAAACGCATTCAAACATCTAAAAAAGTATTGTATGCATGGAAACGGATCAGTAGTAATGTAGAATACATCAATTGTATAGTAAATGGGCTAAAACACTCGTATGGTCCTTTAAAATCTTGGTTTCACCAATAAGATGATTTCAAAGATAAAAGAGGGTTTCAATTTCTTTGACCCTGATAATTTAAAATTTACTTGGAAAAATGCATCCAAAATACAAACATAAAACCTGACTATGAGCTTCATAACAATATACATGGCACATTAATGCCTTATGTCAGATTTAATACAATATTCATGTATCTAAATAATTTATAGTTTAATAATGGAATAATTTGTTGATTTATAGGAAATGAAAAAATCCTAACAAAGGTCCTCCTGATGAATGCCATTTCTAACTGAAAAACATTATTTGCAGTTAATCATGACTCCCAACCATAAGCCTTCATTTCATCAAATCACCCAGCAACGCTGACTTGCTTAGTGATGCAGGGGAAAAAATAATGAAAGTGATGCAACCCGTGTATGAGTATTAATAAGTGATGCTCTCTCACCATTGATCAAGTGTGATGAAAAGCCAATGGTTCTCAATGTTCTGTCTCATTTCTCTACAGGCTCATATACTTTCTGCAAATGGCACATGGTCAGATTCCCTCTTTCATGTAAAAAATAAAATGAGTAACTCCTTTAGGTAAAGCTGTGTGGAGGCTCAGCTCCCTGATGGCATTGCCTTTAGCCGAGATATTTTATCGCCACACATCCCAGCCTCCTTACCTTCTGCCAGGCAGATTAGTGCTTTTATCAATAAGCAGCTTAGCACCAAAGTGTCCCTCAATAATATGCCATGGTATTTTTTCTCCTGCTGCTTTAACTCCTGGGCTTCTCTCTCCCTGTCTCTTGCTCTTACACATTCTCATACCCTTACATTTCCCTGTTTTCACCCCCCAAAATTCCTCACTTTCTTTAACTCTGAGTATTAACCTCTGACTTAGAGAAACACTGATACATTGTGTGTTCTCCTCTCCAGGTCACATTAGGAACCTAGACAGGGCCCAAGAGGGCCAGAGAGCAGCATCCCCCTCAGACATACTACCCCATTAGAAGCCCTGCACTGCACCATAAAACCCATTAAGATCCATTAGGGAAGTGCTCTGGCCCACAGACACCTTTAAGGCCAGTCAGCCACAAAGGTGCACAATTACAGTTGGTATAAAACTTGTTTGATTTGTGATTGAAATGCCCTGTTTTGCATAATATATTTTTAAGTAATAAACATAATATATTTATTTAAGGCCATGTTATTGGAGATTTTTTACACAAAAAAAAAACCTTGGTTCATGTGTGGTGTCTGATTTGTGCAAAAATATAATTTTGTTACATGATCATCAGTATCATGATATGTACATACACTGTTTCACTTCATAGCTGCAGATTTGAATATTTTGTATAAACACCCATTAGTAATCATTAGGCTCATTGCTTTATTTGTTTACAGAGTTAGGACTTATATTTTGATAGTTATATCTCATATACAGAAGCAAATCTTAATTATTCCTGAATCCAGTGATGTTTGGTGACAGATGTTGTCACTATTCTGCCAGCACTTTTTATTTCTAGTTAGCAAACCACTACATAATGCCACATTATCAAGACAAATATTACATTTGTTCCAGGCATTCAAAGTAAATGATGCTAACACTATAGCACAGCCATTATTGACCCAAAACTGATGCCAGCTGAGATTTCACTGAGCCTTTTCTAGCCTCCTGAACACGCTCTTCAGCAAATGGAAGCTCTTTCACCCTCCTTGGTTTGGAACAATTGCATGCAGCTGTGAGGGTTCGGCATGCTGGCTCTCATGTGATTAGAGCGCTGCTTATTACGTTTGATGAGTCTGACCCAAATCTTCCAGAGGCAGACACGTTTTTCGCAGCGAGTCGGAAATTCTAAATCCTAGATCAAGTCAAAGGTGAATCCCTGACTTGGCCAGAAATTATTATTTCTGGTGCATTTCTGTGGATAACAAGACCATTAAAGGACTGTAATATGCCGTGTACCATTTGGCCCTCATTCAGTGGATTTCCAGGAAAATTGATTCCAGGAAAAGTGTAGTAGAAACAGAGCAATGAACGTGTACATCAAATTTATTGTCATAGTCCAAATTCAGCTAAAACATAAAGCAATAGGATATGTCACATCCACATATCAAACTTCAGATTTTTGACTTATACTTGGCTCTAGAGTATATACTTATACTCTATATCTAGAGTATAAGTTTCATCAGACTAGATATACACAATTTTGGCATTTGTAGTCCCCCATAATGACTGATTTTAAAATACATATTTTATATAAACAGTTCTTTATGTGCGCTCTACATATCTACCAAGTTTCATAGTGATCGGACACTCTGTTAGTTAGAGTGTTAGAGTTATGGCCAATTTTATGACGCACCATGCACTTTCTCAAGTTCATAAGTTAATGTCAGCAATTGGGGAGCTATTCAAATGAAATCTTCAGGCAAAGTGGAGTAAGGTCATACATTGATTTTTCTTCCACAGCCTCACTAATAATTATTATTTTTGGTTACATGGCTCTAACTTGAATGGTTACAAAGATTTATTGATAGATGATGTTACAGCCTATGCCAAATATAACAGATGAACACATGTTCATCTTCTTCACATTCTTTTGATTGTATTTATGCAGTTTAGGCACATTTTGTGTGTATGGTAAATAATTATCCTCGGTAAATTAATATATATATATCCTCAGGTTTACAGTGTGTGAATGTAGCTCTGAATAGAGTTATGTGTTTTTCCTGTGGGGAAAATTATGCTCTATATGCTGGAAAGGACCAAGAATTTGCCCCTAAATGGTTATTACAGTATTGTGCTGAAATCCATTCATAATCTTGTAACCGAAAGAGCAGTAAGTTCAATGTAATTATCAGAAGTTGAAAATGTGTATGACAGTCTGCAGATATCTTGTGGCATTTCCATGCATATTATGTTTTGCAAAAAATACTACAAAAAATAAATGGAGAAGAACCACTTGTAATACTAAAAGAGCAATTGCTGCCTAAGGAGTGCACCCACTTGAAACACATTGCCTAAAGTGTGCATGTATTGTAAAGCCATATTCACTATTTCATGGTGCACATTGTGACAGTAAGTAGTTTTCTTTCTACATTAGAAGTGGTTCCCCTCTTCTCATTTGTCTAGTATTTTGCCCTCTTAAAAACACTTGATCTTCCACACCCTCGACCGCCGTATATTATCATTTGTAACTTGTGAATGCAATTTTAATTTGGATGTATCAATACAAAATTACAAAAAACTTGTGACACATGGACTGATAATTGGCCAAGAACTTGCCAATCAGTCAGTGAGCAGGCAACCAACAACAATGCAGTCCCAGTCCAAGTGCTTTTGGCCTTTGAAATTAAACTACTGGGTTGTAATAGTCATTAGTGTATAATAATAATTGTTTATTACCGGGAGAAATGGCTTATTAAAATAAACTATGGATAAGGTAATGACAGGACGACTATACACCAACAACTAATTAAAAAGATGGATATTAGAGATACTATGTAATCAATAAGATTCTGAAATGAGGGTAAAAGAGGAGAAATGATTTTAATGAGGCTAAGACTATAGTAATGTGGTCATGCCATTTTGTTCTGGTTAGAAACCTTGCAGCTCCTTATGTACTTACTGCAGAGATGAAAGAGACTTTCACCAGAGGCAAGAGTTGGAATTGTCAAATCAAGAAGAAATAATTTCATGGATGGCTTTCTCTAGATCAGTAAAATGCTAAAATGGCTTTATTGTATAAATATTTATCAACTGTTAGAGGCAAAACTTAACAGTCAATTTCGATTTGTTCCCCAAAAGTTAAATGTGAATTAAAAAAGTAATGCTATGATCGTTAAGCAAAAGGTTTTACCAGGTTTTTCATTGTCATTTGTGACAGTGAAAAACCTGGGCAATTAAGACTACATCAATTTTGTTTTCATTTAACTGGAGAATGTTTTGATATATCCAACACTTAATGCCACTTATGAAGACCATTAAGCAATTAGACAATTAGATGGTTTTACAGATAAGTACAACTGTAAGTAACCACAGTCTCCTTGAATGCAAATTGTTATCAGTATGAAACTTGCTAAGGACTGCCGAAGCCTCTCCAGTGAACAGCTCTTCACCCCTGACAGCATTAAATCTTTAACATTTCCTCTTAGACACAGACTTTGGAATTGTCACATGTGGCTATAGAGATTTACACAGTAGGTTTACTTATGATTTTAAGAATGTTAAAACACGGAGGGGAAATACAGTTTGGACAAAAAAGAGACAAAGAGATGGACAAAGCATCAGTGATAATTATCTGTGTAAAAACCAATCAGAGTGCGTGAACGACCCAGAAATTTCATGCATAGTAATTAAGAAAATGGGTAGATAAGATGCCATAAGGAAATGAAAAGGAATAAATAGTTCCACTCTCTGGTGAGGCTGAAAAAGCCTAGCAGGAAAACAGTTCTAACAGATGAGGGAAAAAAAGACTCCAAAGTAAGGAACTGTATCCGTACGGAAACAGTCATGGCCATTCTTATCATTTAAAAACTGTTGAATTGCTTGTCAGATAACTGCATGAGCAGCAGAAACATCTCGCAGTTAGGTCTAATTGCAGACTTAAATATACACCACGGAAGATTCAGGTTAATTACACATGGCGAAGGATACACAGACACATTGCCCACTGGGGATTGAACATGCAGTATGTTTGACAACTACACCACACTTCCTGAGCCAGAGGTTTTCTCGGCTCCAACTGCGAGAGAGTTTCACTGAGGAAGCAGCACCACGGTGTTCATTACAGAGCACAGGTTGGGGTGGATGCCCAGCCAATAAAAGTTTGTCGAATTCTGCCTGTGATGCATCCAGGAGTGCTACATCAGCGTGCTGCCTCTGCTTCATTGCAGGAGGTATACGTATAGAGAAGAAAGAGGGGCGATGAAAGAGCTGGGCCGAAAGCAGCAGTTCTGCATTTGTACAAAATTCACGCTCATTCAAACATCCATCTTTTAATTAGAATGTGTGAGTTTAGTAAAATACTACAATTGCACGGATATGCTTTATTACTTATTAAATTAGCTTCTGAAAGAGATGCTAATATCATTCAGGCATGCCGTTGGATAGATGGTTTTACTCCAGGCTATAGCTTGCTACTGTTACTGGGACATACATTCGATTAAGCTCAGTGAGCATGTCCATGCAGGCAGACAAAATTGTGTGTGTGTCTCTCTCTCTCTGTGTGTGTGTGTGTGTGTACAGAGTGCATTGTAGCATGGGGTGTATCCTCTCCAGCAATAGGAGGGGAGAGGGCAGGTGCTTGCAGAGGTTGGAGGATAGATGGTGATGGGTGGTTGGCTTAAGAACGGGGAGGATCGGGGGCTGGGTTGTGGGCCAGATCCCGTCCTTGCAGTTATGAAGGAGAAACAAACTGATCTGACAGTGACAAATGAAGCATCTCCTCTCCCCCAACTGCCAGCTTTATCCCTCTCAAACTCCTCTCTCACCCTCAGTCTCTCCCCTATTCCCCCACCATTTTCTTCTTGAGCACCCTCAATGCCCATCTCCCTCATTCTCACCTACCAAGCTCTTTTTCAGCCTCAGTTTCCTCTGTCCTACATTCTTCCCTTCCTTTTGTACTCCCCCTGATGCTCCCTCACTCCTCTCTGTCTTCCACCATTATCTTTTCCCTATTCTCTTTCTTGCTCCGTTGCTTTAGAAGTCTAAGAGATTTTTGCATCTGAAGAGGTTTCACTGCATGCTGTTATTTACTAGACTGATTTTAGTACACAATGATTAACCTTCCTGCCTTCCTGCTTCTGCCTCATGTCACTGATGCCGCTAATACAGAATCTAAATACTATAAATTGCCTTTTCATGTATCAAAATTTCATTGCTTTTGAGTAGAATTGTCATTGCTAGGTGCCATTAAGCAGGAGACAGTGAAGTAGCACGAAGGATAAAGGCATAGCTCAGCAGTGATTATTGTTGAGGTTTAATGACTGTCTTGCTCCTGTAATAGACCTTCTGGGGTGTTGAAATGAGATGCCAAGCAGAGAAGACAATTAATTGCTTGGCTTCCTTTTGTCCCCGCCCCCATCCCCTTGTGTATTGGACTGAAACCTGATAAGATTAAGGCTTAGGGCCACCCTGATACCCTAAAAGACTGTCTCACTATCTGGCATTTATTGTGGATGCATTGTATGAGTTCGGTTGCATTGAGTTGCTATTTGACATGGAAAACTGATAATGCCCCATAATACACTGAAAAAAGTGTCCTTTTCATTTAAAGCTACAAAAATGGGGAAAAATGCAATGCATGGTGGATGCATAGGGATTGAATTTAAAGATTCCTGGTGGAAATGTTCTATTAGGTCAGCTAAAATATTTGTAGCACTACTTTTTTATTGGTTTACAGCCCGCTATGTTATTTCTTTTTTTATGCTACCCCCCATATAATGGCTACTCCCTCACCTTCCCAGTTAAATGTCCCCATAAAAAAGCAAGAAGATAGATAGATAGATAGATAGATAGATAGATAGATAGATAGATAGATAGATAGATAGATAGATAAACATACACAACTGACAATACTAGAACATATTCAGTAGAATGTCAATATATGTATACACTAGAGAGATAGATAGCTAGATAGAATGATAGATTTCTTTATATCGACTGACCGTCAATATCAGTAAGTGAACATAATGTTCACATGATGCTAGAGTAATATGGTACTCTATGTTCTATATGTTAGTTGCTTTCCTGTATTTGTGCTGTATGTGTGCTGCTTTCCTCCTCTGTGCCCAACTTGAATCTTTTGTCCTGAATATTTGTTTGGGAAATAGTTCCCAGGGGGAATCTATCGTGCTCCCTCTGTCCGTCCTTGTGCACTGAAATGTACTTCAGTGACTGGTTATTGACATGGATGAACAAATTAATAATGTAGCACCCCCTTGGGCCAATCAGCATGAATCTGAAAATGCTCAAATGCAGTAAGATGCATCATTTCCCTACGTTTTGTCAAAATCCAATCAGTGGTGTCTGATATATTGTGTGTGACACTTGGACGAATAAACGAACAATGTATCGCCCCCCTCTGGGGCCAATCAGTGTGTAATTTTGAAAATGCTGGTGAGATGCATCATTCCCCCAAGTTTTCGTCAAAATCTGATCAGTGTCAAAACATCAGATCTCCTTAGCTATGATAAGAGACAAGCCATTAATTGAGATCATGTGAGAATTAGAAAATTTTTCCTGGGGCAAATTTAGATCCATACAGTATCACAGCAGCAGCAGAGCCATGACAGAAGCCAATATATTTTTAACACTATGATTATCCCACTCACCTTTCAGGCTCTAACACACAATTCCACCGTGCTTTGTCTCCTACAGAAGCATTCACAATCTCATACCAAGGAATTGCTACAAATGTCACTACCATATACACAGTTATATGGTGGAGTTAACGTATTCTCTGAAAAAAGCTACAGTACACACTCTTGTTTATGAGCATTAAAAATGCATTGGTGTTCTAAATCATTATAATGCAAATTGTGAGTCTAAAGCAGTGGTACACTGTGCACACATTAGATGAGTGCAAATCCATCAGGCAGAGCTAAAAAATATTGTGTACTGAATGTAATTGGAATAACAAATAGTAGGCTATATTATTCAACAAATGGTCAATACCATACAGATTGGAGTCAGACTGAAAAAAGCAAAATGTGCATGTTTGCCACACCATTTCCTCTGGGCAGGCACAATATGCAATGTCATTAAGAGAATGGTTCGCCATGGGTAATGGAAAGTTTGATGAATAACACAATCTCAAATAAATATTGTTAATCAGTTAGAGGTACAGATTAATAGCAAACAATGTAACATTTAATACATTTATACAATTTCAATATGTTGACTTTGCTTTGCCTGGCGCAATTCATACCTTCAGGTTATAGGAAAGAAATCCTGCCAACAACATGGATTTAAAAATATGATTTCTATCTTACTCCTCTCCCTTTCTGGTAAGTGTCAGTGAAAACAAAGCACTCAGAGTGAAGACTAAGGCAGAGCAGTGTGGAATTTCAGCTCTCAACATAATGATTCTCAGAAGCTGCAGTAGCTCATACAGGGAAGGATTGTCTCTGGTTTGCAGTCATATGAAATGTCATCTGGAATTTGACAAGATATGAAGAAACAATCCCCTTTGAGAGCTCCATTGAACCGCACATTGTCTGATATTGTTCTCCTGTTATAATCAAGCCCTTACGGGTGACCCATGTCATTGTGTGATAAAACTAATTATTTGCCACGGGAATGATTGTGGGCTTCTACTGTCTTGAGGTCAGAATGACTGGAAGCCTTCTTATGCTGTTTAACGTATTATACTGTTTAGCTGGCCAAGAATTTGCAGCATGTTGTAACAAATTTGATGTAACAAATTTGATATCACATATTCTAGCAGATGTCATGTTTATTGTTTATTATTATTACTGTATTGCACCCCCTTGGGCAGTCCAATTTGAACATGTCTCTTATCTGCGCTGTGCATTACAGCCAAATCAATGTCAGACAAAGAGAATATTGTCATCTGGCATGAAGTAAGCAGCCTCAGTTTCCCGGTAAGCAAAGTAAACTTTAGCTGCATTCACTATCTTGGAGTGGGCTTCTCATCCTCTTATTCAAGAGGAAGCAATCTCTAATTATCTCTTGTCCATATTTATTTTCAACTACATTATCCCCTGCGTTACTTCAGGTTAGCTAGCTAACACTTGAACCATGGCTGTTTTTTCGATTTATTTATTTTTTTAAATTTATAATTTATTTGTCCTGTTAACAAAACACCTTGGCTCTGTCTTAGATAAACCTGTACTTACTCTACAGGCAGCACAAATGGGGATCAAATAGGCCTGCCACGTCTCCTGGCTTGGGTTCCAGCTGTTGAGAGGTTCAGTGGCACAGCTGGAGTTGGGTTGCATCTAAGGCCTCTTTTGCCCTGTGCATTGATATTTCCATGGCTGCACAGTTTGAGCTCCAGGGCATCTTACAGTAGGACGGCTGTCCAGCTTCCACTTCACTTCAGACAGCATGCATCCACTGCAGCTGCATTCACTGTTGTGAACTGAAAAATATGAGGATTATTTCAAGTATGTTTTCAAGATAGTCACAGAAATATGCTTATATAGATGCCATATTGAGATTCTCCTTGCGTTTTCAGCCTGTGTGTCTAAGGTGAGATCTAAAAACACCAATCTCAGCACCGGAGTCCTAAAATTCACTTACTGTATTACTAATATTTTTTTCTTCTGTGAATACCGATATAAATCATTTCCACTTCCAATACATGCCTGGTGTGGTGAATATATGAACAGATACTTCATCAATCATTGTAAAAGCACCTTGTGGTTCCTAGAGAAATTCCAGAGACAATGCAACTATAGGGCAAGACCAGGTTACAATTTAATTAACTAACCCAATGACTTGAAGTTTACTTAAAGGGAAACAAACAAGCATTAGCCTTATAATATAATTTCTTGTTTTTATAGCTTTCACTAAAGAATCCTAATCCTGTCACACCATGCAACTGGCATACAGCAAAACAAAAATAGGGTAATATGGCCCCCTGATATGCTTGTGAATTTGTCAATAAACTAGTATCTGCTCAATAAGGCTTGCCATTTGAGACAGGCAACCAAGACATTACGTTAGTCAATATTAAATAATCTAAAAGCATGTATAAGTCTCTCAGTATCATTCAACAAGAAAACCAGTCTAAAATTTGCAATGGTTCCTTAGTTGTGAAAACATGTTTTTTTTATTACTTGGATCATAGTTGAAATATACAAAGTTAACTTATAACTTCTTAGGTTCAGGCTTGATAGGTGTTTGGACAAAATCAGACATACAAGTAGCAATGAAAGGAGATGCTATCCTTACAATATATCCAAATATTGACCAATGAATTGAGCCTTGAGGCACCCCATGCGTAATTTATGAAGCAGAAGAAACATAATCATCCAGAGAGATGGAAAATTCTCTGTTTGACAGGTAAGATGGCAGCCAGACCACAGCCGTCCCAGACACTTGCCCAGTTCCTCAATCTATCAATTTACAGTGGTGTGATCATTCATGTTGGCTGCGCTTAGGTCAAGCAGCACTTACACTGAGCACTCATCCGAACCTGCATTCATCAGAAGGACTTAAGTTACCCTGAGAGGGCAGTTTCAGCGCTATGATGATTAAAAAAACAAAACAAAACTGCCTGAAACTTTCTAACACCTCTAGGAAAACACAAGCAGGTATTGCCTTTCTTCCCATGTGGCCTCTTGAATTGACCAATGCTAACCCAAGAAATGAAGTAACCATGCATATCCCTGGACATTGATAAAAGATTGTGCAAATCTCATTTTGAGCTAGTGGTGCACCAGCAAAGTAGATTCAGCCTATTACTTCATTTCTACAGGTAATATATCTGAGGCATACACACTCACTACAGTATATTATAGTGGGGTTGTCTGATAGAAGCTCCTTATATTCTCTCTCAGATGTGTGCTTCCTCTGATTATTTGTACCTTGTTAACTGGCTTGCAGAAAGTCTTCAGAGATGGATAAGCCCAAATACAGTGTATTAGAAACCTGAACACTTTGGGGTCCGTTTGAGAAAACCCCAGCTCAAGGATGTGTTGGAAAGAGTCTCTGCATTTGATGGTGTTTCTGTGTGCGCTTGATAAGCTCATGTCTTAAATCAATGCTCTGCAAGTGTGTGATAAGCCTTACATTTGATTATTGCTCTCCATAAAGCCTGTGCCTTTGATCAGTGCTTTCTGTGAATTTGTTTAACACTATGTATTTGATCCTAACTCTGTGTAAATTTCTTTAAGCTTATGGATTATTGTCTATAGCAGAGAGTGTGTGTCTCTTATCATGGCTCTGCTTGTGTGCAGAGTAGGGACACTCCCTTGGTTGCTTTTCAGACAGTACAGTTAGTACTGTACATTTCACAGCTTTGGGAATTGTGCAAGTGAGACCCAGTGTGGACGACCTTTTCAGCAATGCTTGTAACTCTGTGCACGAGAGACCCTGCCCTCCCCGTGGCATAACATTGTGTCTGCCTTAAGATTATAAATGTAAGCCCTGTTTCCTGAAGGAGGGAAATAGGTATACCAACATACTGTATGACCCCTGTGATGCCCTAAATTAGTCTCAGTGAGGAGCAATCTTCAAGTGAGGAATAAGCTTGTGCACAAGGTGCAATTATGCCAAAGGCAAGGACAGAACTTTACTGAGACACTTTTGTGTGATTGCATATATCGTGTGACTGTATATAGTTTATTACTTCAAGGAAATAAAACCCTTTTCCTTCAGGGAAAAGTTCCCTTTCATTCTTCATGTATTTATATTTGGCCAAGCCAAGATGTCAACTTGCCACACAGGTGTACAAGATGTCTGGCTGTGATAATGGTGTCTGGTTTATTTCATTAGGTTTATGTTTTTGATAAAATCTATCTGATAAAAGCTCGGTGTGAGTTGGGGCTCTTTGTGCTTTTGATACTGCCAGGGTATGTATTTGATTATAGCCATTTGTACTTTTCTTGATTCTGTGAATTTGTGCATATACAGTATTTCTCCAGCTGAGGGCTGGAGGGCTGGAGTTTATGTCTTTCAGCTTGTCTGCCTCGCTGTCAGAAACAGTCACTGACTCAGAAACAATTACTTAATGGGGAACCTTTATGACTTGAACATAATTTGATTAATTTCCTTGATTTCACAAGTAATAATTCTTCCTAGTCTTCTTTATTCCTATGAGAGACATAAGGTTTCCACGAGAGAACACCTTTGCTGTTGGCTTCTGCTTTCTTGGAGACACAGTTCCATGAAAGTCATTCATCTTCTCCAGTGATTTGAGATGATGCATGAGTTAGTATGGAGACCTTGTTTTGTTTACCAGAATGTCTGCTGGAGAGCAGGATGACGACATGAGAATACTCTGGAGCTTACAAGAAATAGCTGAGTGTCCATCTTATTCCCCGCTTCTCCTCTTTTAAAGTGTTTTTTCTCCTGGCAGTCAGTATAGTGATGATAGGGTGGGACAGAGAAAGCATTCCTGTTCTACCTTGATGTTTATTCCAAAACAATTTATGTGCAAGATGCACATCTGGCATGCAAGTCAGTCTATTGTAGTGCGACAACTATATTTTAAACTTTACCGTGTTTAAATTTGACATGTATTTAATAATATGCCACATGTCCATTGCAGACAACTTGACACTTCTAGTCTACATGATATTGGTGACATTCAATCGTATGTGGGGGATTCCATAAGAATGGAATATTTTCCATAGTATGAATCCATGTTGGCCATCAAAGGATTTTTCTGAGTCTATGAAAATTGCATGTGAAGCCCTATTTGATTCAGCGCTTTGCTCCAGTATTTGATATAATGTGAAAATGTCATCTGTGCACTCCCCCTTCCTGAAATCAGCCTCTTCTCCCGATGAAAAGGTCCATTACTGATTTATTTTCTCAAGTATGAGCTCGCAGAAGATGTTGGAGGTTAGGAGATGTCAGTATGGCGGCCCGTCCGTTATTACACTTTGATAATGCGCCTTTTCCTTTTAGCATTTCCTCTATATCCCAGAAGTTTTAAAGAATCCTGTAAAGGATTCTTGGCATTCATTGTTCCTCTGCCTTAAGCATTTCAGGACTGACCCCAGTACTTCCTAGGGCTTGAGCATTTCTTTCCTGAGAATTAATGGCTTCTGTGATGGTTTCAGCAATTGGGCCAAGGTTTATGCCCAGGTCTTCCTTAGGGATTTCACCAGGGAACAGTGTAGAACTTGGCAGGTTGGAATTCCTTGAACAGTGGTCCCCCTTTTTTGTAACAAGTTGTGTAAGAAGTTGAACATGTTAGACATTTTGAAATGTGCATGTGCCAGCCAGGGCCCATGATGCCTATGGCTGTTGCTCGTCCAGCGGAGGCAGCATGCTGCCGATGTTCCTAGATGTTCTAAGGTGCCCCATAATTCATTTCTGCTGCTTAACCACCTTGGCCGTGCGTCATTTTCAGCTCCAAGGACGATGAAGTGCCTGGTGTGGCAATATTTCAAACAATTACAAATGTAAGTACACAATATTTATTTCACTAATATGGCTCGTATGTCATCAATTTTTATTAAAACAGAAACAGTGTATTCAGATTCAGAGAAGTATTTTGTTATTGAAAATGCACTTACAGCTATACAGGCCTGCTAGCTTGTTAGCTGCGAGTGGTAATTTACTATAGAGGTTAGCGATTAGCTAGCTTGCTTTGATTATGGTAGCACACGCTGCTAGTGTTAAAGTTGTAAAGAAATCTGTCAGAAGAAGTAGACATATGGTTAGTTAGATAGTTATACAACGTTATGCCTTATAACAATGATGCTGTACATTTCTGTTACTTTCATGTAGGGAGCGATGAAGACACGGCGTCTCGCAGCTCTCTGACTCTGTCGGCCTGGAAGACTGCAGGCCCCTCGCCTGGATGTCAAGTTTATCATTTCTCAGAGTACTACTTAATTCTGTATATGTATTATTAATCAAATCTCTCTTTACAGTATGTGCTTGTTGGATTAAAGTTGTGTCTGTTTTGTCAAAGTATATAATGAGGTCCTTCTCTTTGTGTGTTTGAGACATGAAACAGTTAAATAATTCAGGATGTGAGTGAGTTTATATTATGAGTGTCCCATTGCTACTCTACATCAGAGTTTAACTGTAAGGAATATTTCTATTGACATGTATAACAGCACTGCTACATCAAATAACATGCTGGAAGTCTGCTTGCCACTTGGCTGGCTAGTTAGTTTGCCATTAATTATTAGTATTTACTTCTGAGGAAAATTTAAAATTCAGGCATATCTGGAGCAGTGACCTCTGCCAAAAAGCAGATCCGTCTTCTTTCTGATGTATTTGGTGTGACCACAGCATGGTACGTG
The DNA here is from genome assembly GCF_048128805.1 of Centroberyx gerrardi. NCBI lineage: Eukaryota > Metazoa > Chordata > Actinopteri > Beryciformes > Berycidae > Centroberyx > Centroberyx gerrardi. The sequence continues at coordinate 18,446,284 of NC_136007.1, forward strand.
ATAAGCAGTATGGTTAAAAAGTAAGAGCGGATTTGTCTGTAGCGTTGGCGATAAAGGGGTTACCAAGATGATTTGTTTTGACAGTAAATGAGTAAAGCAGAACAAAAATGTTTTGCATCATGCAAAAGAGGAAAAATAATTTAATCAAGAATTGATAGCAATGACATGCCAAATGTATTCGGTGCTAACTACAATTTAGGCTAGTAAAATATATTTAATATAACTAAGGCTTTAAATAATATAAGAAATGTTTTAGAGAATAGCAAACATAGTCCATTCACCATAGAACCAGAATGACCCAACCAGCACCAGTAACATCTAGTCTGGTTAAGGTAAGGGTTGGTTTTTAAAAGCTGTCTTTTGGATTCCTCCTATACATTTTCAAGTACATCCTTTGTAACTATTCTTTATCTTCACCTCTTTGACTAGGTGTATTCGTTTGTACCTTCAGTCATTCATCCATTCAGTCATTAAAACTGCACTCAGGATGTGCATTCTCTCCTCTATCGCCGTGTTCTTGAAGACTTGTCCAATCCTGTGTGCATTTTCTCTTAAAAACCGGGAGTGTTTTCCTGTCTCTTCCATCACCCGATTAAAGGAGACAATGGTCATCACTGATTTCTTCTGAAGGGTGAAAGGAAGGAAGGAATTTATTTTTAAGGGAGGTTTGTCTCCAGTGTCCAGATAGCACTTACTAGACAGTAGTGAGTTCTAGCTGTTGGAGCAGCTACAGCTCGTCATTTATCATCTGCTGGTGTGTCTCAAAGTGTACACAACATATAAATGCAGAGGTATGTGGTTTCGAAGTGTAGTACGACTTGTCTCAGTTAGAGAAGAGAGAGATAGAAAAGCTTAGGCGTGTTAAGGTTCATGTTTATTATTTTATATGTGTGCCTCTGCAGAAAAAAGGACAAACAATGAGTGGGTTGGGGGTGAAGGTGAAGAAAAAGTCTGGTAGGAGATTGGAGGTAGCTCCTCACCTGGGGATTGAGGTCAGGTGCAGAGAGCAGAGGCGCGGGGCAGGGAGAGAGGTATGTGGGATTGTTGAGTAGGAGGATGTGTGGATGCTACTGTGTCATTTGAAATGGAGGGAGTTGCTAGGATACGGGGGAACAAAAGATCAGATGCTCTTGGAGAGCGTACACAGGGAATTTGTAGACTGGATTTGGCATCAAGAAAATTAGAGCCAATGATTATTAACTTGTTTAAGACAGAACTACCAGGAGTTAGCAATTTTGTGATCAGAAGCGCATTTGCAAAGTCGGCAGTTTTCCCCAAAAAAATATTGCAAGGGCTTGCAATTTTGACCATCACCGTACTTTTTCCACATAAAACCCCCTGCATGCTTTGACTACAACTTTTACCACAACTGTAAATAGGGGGAGTGGATGCCAAATATGACTGTGAAATCCAGGGCCTGGATGGTAGGCTGTGGGGCATCATGGGAGGCTGTGGGGCATCATGGGAGAATTAAACAAATACGTAAGAGCTTTCTCTCTCTGAAGAATTGAACCTGACACAGCAGAACACACTGCATGGTGTCAAAAGGAGAAATCACTACACACAACCTTATCAGCTCAGTGTATGCATAATTTAAAGGGAAGATGTTCAGTAATTGGCATGGTTTAAATATCTTGAGCTAAGGTAATTGAATAGTCTCTCCACTAATGGAAATGTGTCAGACATGCTCTTACACCCAGCAGACCGCAGACAGTGAGTGACAGAGCACCAGGCCGAGAGAGTGAGACATGAGAAGTAGAAGAAAGGAAATTCTGTCTTCTTATTTGCTTGGCTGTAGAGAAGAAGATGTCATGATGAGAAAGAGTGGCTGGGTCATGTTGTTCTGCTGCCATCGAGCTGCTTGGAATTATTCCATCTCTTCCTTCTAATATTTATCTTATGATAAATCCACTGTTAGCTCCAGGGCTATCCGAGTCCTGTTGGTTTTATTCTCATCATAACCCTCCTGGCTATTTAGTTGGGTCTGACTGCAGACAGAGGAGAGCCTTTCCATTGTCCCAGTGGGCGTTCTATTCCTGAAAGGAAACACTCAGATACTTGGCTAATCTGCCATTCATTTTAGCATAGCTAGTTACATGTGGATCCACATCTGATATTGTGTTTTGGGGACTAGAACACTGTACGATGCAATATAACTGGCAAGCAAAGCAAAAGCAAAAGTTTTGACTGACCCTGATTAGGCTAATGCCCTCGTTCTCCTCATCCTCAATGCAATCTACAGAACATGAATTTTCAACATGGAGGAAAGCCTACTACTCCCCCAAAGCAAGCTGACAATTTATGCATTTATGTTAAGACTATTTACAGTGCTGTTGTTAGACCCCATTTACTGCCCTAGTAATATTTTGCTGTGCCCCAGTAAAATGATCTTGGAAAATGAATAAGTTTTTGCATTGTGTCCAGCATCACAATGCGAACGGCTGTATAACAGCTGAGCTTAGCCCCTATTGCTGTCTGGCACACAGTTGTACTACTAAAACAAACAAACAAAAAAAAAAAAAAAACAGCTTTATTTTGAGATCCTTCATTCAGCTGCCAGCCGCTGGTCAGCGATGTTGGCTTTGTGTGTGCAAACTATTCAAATTATATGGCTGCAGATGACTTAAAGTAAGTCAGAAAAGATGCCAATTTTCATTGATTTTGATGTCTTTTTTGCTAACAAAGCTGAAACTAGGTCTCTTACCTAGATCTTTATGGGACTTAATGGGATTTTAAGTTGTAGGCTGGACTCAATCAGAATATTTAATCACAGTATAGTTGTTCATTTATGGATGACAGGTCAGTTGTTAAAGTTTCAGACAAAATCTAAATCATCCTCTCATCACAAATCTGTGATGAGAGGAGCTTCTCACCCACCCACTTTGTGGGTGGGTGAGAAGCTCCTCTCATCACAGAAGCTCAGAAGCTCCTCTCATCACAGAAGCTCCGACCAGATTGGTGCAGGTTACCTTACCGTTGTGACAATTTGGAGACTAAGGTAGGCCTGCACTTGTTTAGATTGGTCAGTCACTTATAAGTTGTTCATGTTGTTCACTGTTATAAGATGTTCATGAATAGGCCTAATCAATGGTCTGTAACATGTAGGCCTATTTCTGACTGATTGATAACTGATTGATGTGCAACATCTCATCAGTAATCAGTTAATTTTGCTGTGGAGCATTACTTTTTTATTAGTATCTTGATGGAAAAATGCTATCTTTTAGATTGAGCATGTCAAGTACCATAACGTAAACATTCTGCGCTTGTTGGGTTCAAGAGCCAAACTCTGTTTGAATCATTTATCAACCCCAGGACCCCAGCTTGAAGGTCCGCTGCCCTACCAAGTGAGCTAAAGCACCAGTTTGGCTGCATTAGAAATATAGGTATTGCATTGCCATATCCTGTGTCTCTATATGCATAGTGAGGTTTTGAAGTGTTGTATGTTTTTATGTTTTGGATCGACCCTACCAGCTGACCGACAGAGTGTCTTATACTAGCTGCTATTTGCAGCTAAAAATGCTTAAAAAGGAATACATCATTCACAACTACTAAATACAATATAAATACAACATCTGAGTAACAGTTGATAAGAAATGTTGACCAATTTTTTTGCAAGTGTGGCATTTTAGCGCAATCCAGAATACTCGAATACTTATGCAAAATAGATTTCTCTGTTATTTTAATTTTATACTTTAACATACATTTCCACAAATTCGTTTTCACTTTGATAAAACAGAGTTCTTTGCATAGAACTTAGACTAAAAATCCTGAATAAATGCATTTTGAAATTTTGGGGTCTGAATACTTTTGCAAAGCACTGTACTGTATATGTATTTATATCTATCTATATCTATCTATATATATATATATATATATATATATATATATATAAATATATATATATATATATATATATATATATATATATATATATATATAGATATATGTGTTTTGCAAACAAATATTTTCAACAGTCAAAGTTGAAGAGTATCTCTTATCATTTTGTCTGATACACAGTTCCCTCCACAATTAATGGCACCCTAGATAAAGATGCTGTCTTACTGAACCTAGTATAGATTTAAACTTGAATTTTAGGGATGTGAGTGCTGGGGGCCTGTGCTCCAGTAGTGCTTTAAGTCTAGCAAAGCCCCTGACTATTTATATAATAAGTGGGAGAATACCTTCTAAATGGAAAAAGATGCATTTTGGAATAAAAATTCATTGCCAACACAGTTGGAAAGATTCAACATATCCCTTATCCATTAGCCAGCGGAGCCAGCAGCCACAGGGGGTTGCTAATCTGTTACTGTCTGCCAATCATCCTCTATTGGAACTTCCAGTCTTTAGTATTGAGGCTATCTAAGTTTGGCAGAATTAATAACCCCAATATCCATGTGTATTTTGCAGGAGTGAAGAGCTGCTTGCCTTGTTGTTTGACCGATTTTTTGAAAGCCGGTACCAATCCAGGTATTTTTGTAATCAAGCTTCTCATGGCCGATATTGTATCAGTGTCAGTACTACAAGGACTCAGTCTTTCTCCTGATATATCAGTCTAACCCTACTAGACATACACAGAATTCTAAAATGCAAGTGGTTATATCAGTACAGTCTTCTTACCAAAAGTCTCTGGGGAAGTGAATACAACTTTATTAGTCAAACCTGCCTAAATTTAGGCAAAGTAATGAGATTCATATAGATTAACAGTCCATTTTGACAAGGATGTAACAATCCAAGGATGTAACAAAAGAAAAAAAATCGTCAAAAAGCAGGACTGTTGGACTATGAGAGAACAGATGCAAGCTATGACACAATATGGGATTATAATGTAAATGGTTGTATGCAGAGGCTGCATCTGTTCTCTCATAGATCCAAGCTACTATATGACACAAAATGGGGTTATGTAAATGGGTGTGTACAGAGCTTTTCTGCAGAACCAGTTATTTTGTGCAATCCGCTGTAATTTCTTAGTTCAATACATCTTGTTCTTTGTAAATCAAATTAACATATTGATCAGCAAGAAAAACTGTCTCACAACAACACACACCAAATGGGCCAATGGAAAATGGTGTCATCAGTCTTTTGAAGGTCCCAGCACTTGCATGTTTCTTTTATGGTTATTCTAGATACAAATACTAGTTTGCATTTTTGTCTCCCCAAATAGCCAGAACTGATTGGTGCTGGTAGATCGCCTCAGGTTAGTCCAGCAAAAATAGATATAAATAGATTGCCCACTGTTGCTCTGTAATCTACATACTGTACCTGTAACAAAATTTAGGTTGAAGTAACCACATAGACGTATTAAGACAGAACAAACTGAATGAGTTGGCAATGCCTACTTTTTTGGTAGATTTGTTGGCCTACCTTAATCACTGAGTTAGACTAACTTCCAAAAAAAAAGATCTTCCACAACTGTGCAACAGTGCTAGGTCGAGTCTTTCCTCCATTTGCGACAGAGAAAGTACATTTGCAGCGACTACAGAACACTTTTAGTTTCTGTTTCTGAACAATGTAACTTTACTAGGTACGAGCCAAAGATATGGGTCTCTTGCTAGAGGACTTTGTTAAACAAGACTTTGTCTTTGGTATAGCTACCTGAAATGCAAAATGTCAGCAATCTCTCCTGTCAGACAGCGAGAGTTGCTTCAGAATCAATGCCATGATAACGATTTAAACTATTTTTGCTATGAATGACTGACGTGTCAGCAGCTGAACAACCGTCAACAGCTGTAGTTTGTTCTGTGGTTTGATTGATGTCATTTTTGTGGGTCAGGCTGCAGAAAGAACATCATAGTAAGGAATATTTAACAATCTGCCAAAACTGAATATCTTGGGACCACATACTGCTGAAACCAGGACATATTTATCTATTTCAGAGATTCCTCCGGACACCTAGAGTGACGCTGTGACTATCCCGGTGACACAGGCTCCATTTCAAGTTAACTAGCTAGCACTTCCAACTGTGACAAGATGTCTCAAGAATTTTTGGTTATGTGAGCCAATCAAATGAGTGGGTATTCCACAATTTTGTTCACCGGGACAATGCCGTTTAGTCTTTTGGGACCAGATAAATGCCCAGATGCTGCTACTGTACAGCCAGACTTAATTCAGCTGTCCTATATTAGCACCACTAGATGTACTGTTTCATTCATCCTTTGAACTTTTGATGTCATCACCCTCCACGTTATACTGTTCTACCTGCCTTAATCTAACAGTCAAGCAATGAAACCCTGCATGTGTGAAAATAGCTTTCAAGTTATATTCTGAATAGCGATGTCTAAGACATCACCAGCAACAATAACAATGAAAAAATCTATACTATATAATTTTAGAGGGTTGCTCTGTGGTAATATTCAGACCATTTGTAAGCCAGTGGACAAATAATTGCGCTTCACACTATTATTAAACTAAGAAATGGGGAAGTCATTGTAGATGGAGAGCAAGAGAGAGATGGGTTGATGGGGGTTGGGAATAACAGCCTGACACGAAAGAAATTAATCCTCAATATCCACTGCTCCCAATGCACCTCCACAATTGCAGGCTCAGGCTGTCTGGTCCATTCATGAATCACTGGGCCTGGGAGACATGCAGGAGAAAACCACCAGCTCTCATAAATAAAGCAAGAACCTACTAGCGCCTGCCACTGAGTCACCCAGGTCTGTTCTCATTCAGTTTTGGAATGGGGAAAAGCATGACAAACCTAGCTCAGAGACTAGTGAAAACCTGCCACTATTGCATTTAGTCTAAAACTTAACCTCTCTCCCACTCTTTCCATCAGCACAGGAGTAGTCCACCCACCAACACAATGGGAAAAAAAACACACGCTTTGGTCACGAGAGAAATGGGATGAAGCTAAACGGAATGATAAAGAAAACACGTTTAATTTCCTGCTATTGATTCAAGGTGGTCACCTGGATTTTGGTTTTATCTATTGATCTGAGATGAAATGGGGCGGTTATCAACTGCAGAAGATTTTTTATTTGAACATATATACTGGATTCCTGCCCAACCCACCAGGGACATTTCACACGGAAATGTCACTAAAATGCCACCGGGGAAATGGAGCTATTTTCCTCACATGCCTCTGATGTTTGAAGGAAGAAAACATGACTGAATTCCTTGAGTGGTTGTTCATTATCTCCATCAAATAGCGCGATTATCAACCCAGGCCTATCTGATGATCTACACTGTTTGAATTTCAATGGCAGTAAATGAGTTTAGATTCTTTAAAACAAAAATGTCGCTTTTCATTATTGTCATCCACACAATGGAGTTAGTTGAAACCGTACGTTAAGTACAGCACGGTTTGCCTGTGTAGGATGCGGTTCCCATGTTATTTCATTATTTCATTTCCCTCTGACAAGCTGATGTGGATCTCTTTGATATGAACTCTTGCAGCCGTTAGGAGCTATGCCTCCATACATGTGGCACCTTTGGTGTCTTTATGGGGAAAGCAAATGTCAGGGTGACTGGAATGTTTTTTCATAAAACCTGAATAATGTGACACTTTATGTGTATGGTTTTAAGAAGTTCTACGGATGTGATCAAACAGGTGAAGCTAATAAAAAGAAAAAAACATCACCCTGGCTTTAAAATGCTGATTTGTGTGTGTGTGTGTGTGTGTGTGTATGTGTGTGTTTATGTGTATCTGTGTGCACATGCGTGTGTGTGTGTGAACCTAACATTATACTGCAATCTCCCGAATGCTTGTAACAACATGGTCTGAACTCACATAAAGGTTAAAAAGGGATAAATGGGAAATTATAATTAGGACATTTGTTCAAAAATAAGCAGGAAAATGTATTTAAAATGGGAAGAGGTGAATATTGGGATCATAAAAGCAGCTAATACAATCAGGTTTAACTTGGCATAGCACAAAATATTAAGGTACCATCAGTATTCTGGCTTTTTGCACCTAAGCCAGAAGAAGAAGAAGAGTTAAAATCAAGACTATGTTTTCATTCTATGAAGATACAACTGCAGGTCAAATGGTAAATTTCTGAAAAATTCAGGAGTCATAGTTGACTTGCCCCTATTTGTTCTCCAGAACTCACAAACTGGTGCTATTATTTGCAGTTATTGAAGTGTAGCCCTGTATCTACAAGGTCCTGTTAGTTTGCACTGACACAGGGTGATTTGTGACTCTATAGTGTAGAAGCCAGACCCTTTCAATGTGTTGATGGACAGGGTCAAATACCATGATCTGTATTTATCAGCGGGATGCTACTCCTGTGCTGTAAATGTGATTTTAAAGCCTCTTTATCCTCTTTTTGAGGATTTGCAGTATAGCAGATCACAAGTGAGTCTCTGCACATAAGCTACACTATCAGCAGCCCAGTGGGCTATCCATAACACTGAGGGCCCTCCCCTCTTTTAGTTTTTTATTTAGGAGTCATACTTATTGGATACCATTCAGAAGCATGAAGCAATCTGCTAAGTGTCTTAACGTTGGGACTTCTCTACTACTAGTTTAAGCCAATTAAATGTCCTTAGTGTGGAAAAATATGAGACAAATGTATCTGTCTTTGCTACCTAACAAGCTGATTCACAGATTACTTGCTCATTCTGAAATGATCAGGTAATCAAAGATAACACCACTCCAGATAACAGCATGTCATTGTTTATATTAAGATGGCAAAATAATTAGGCTTCAGATTGCAAAGACACATTCAGGATTTTAGGATTGCTATATTGTTTTTCAAAGCTCCCAGGGAAATGGAGTGAGTAGGATAGGGTAGAATAGTATGTTTATTTACTGGATGTTAAAAGCATCTTATAAAAAACCATGGCTTGCCAATAGCATTTGGAGTGATGAAATACCTCCTTTGTGGTTGATATGCATTAAAGAAAAGTCCAAAGATGCTGTCTGCTTCTTTACTAATTTATGTGGCCATGGAAAGGGTACAGCTCAGATTCTAAAATCAAGTTCAAATCAATAGCCCACTGAAAGCATTGTAAAACCAAATGGAGAACATATGCAGTAATGCATTGTAGGGAAGCAGGCCTTGGAACACTCATGGTAATTATAGAGCATTTTATACTGCACATAGACTAATGAATGTCCAATTTATTAGACCAGGATCCAATAAGCCACCTGCTCTCTTCATTCAGCAACCCCATTCAGCGAGTCTTCATTGATGTTAAAGTATGACTGACAAACAAAACAGTATTTGAATTGTAAAGGTTAGATTTGAATCCATTTGATGGCCTGTTGGTTTTGATGCTGATCTGGGATTTCAGTGCATTTCCATGATGGTACAACGCGACTTCTGGGTATTCATGGCTATAAATATCTGCTGATGTCAGAGGAATATGGAAATCTTATAAAATAAAGAGTTTGTTGATCAATGCTTGCGGTTATTATTGTTATGTCTCCTGAGCCTACATAAAGCTCCTCAGCAGTGTCATCTTATTGTAGAGATTGCTTTCTAACATGACATTATACAAGCTTACAAAAAGCAAAGGTAATATGTAAGTGAATCTATTTTGGCAGCATGTTCTGTAACCACCCAAACAGACTTCATAGGGAATAAAGAAAGTGGGGAGGCTGGAGGGGGAGGCAGCCAGTGAGGAATCATGGGCTGTCAGAACCGTGTCTGTCTAAGCTTCAGGAATCCAGGAAGCTAATGCTGTTTGATGTATTAACCATGAAGGAGGGGGCAGTGTCTGTGTGTGTGTGTGTTCATGCTCAGTCCTGTAAGGATTTGGGCACAGTGTGTCTGTGTGTGTACGTGGGGGTGTGTGCGTGTGCGTGAGGTTGCACATACAGTACAAGAGTGTGTTTGTGTGTGTGTGTGTGTGTGTGTGCTCATTGACAAGAGGAAGGGGGAAGAGAATTGATGTTGTTTGATGTATTAATCATGCATATGTGGGATTGAGAGGCTCTGTGATGGGTTGCTTGGGCACTGATTCCATCTTCAATCAGAGTCTCATTTGGGTCCCTTTGTGTAAATGCTTAACATTGTTCAGTAAAAAAATAAGCAGCGCTTATAAAACAGGTGCATTTGTGAATGTGTGCGCCTGTGTGTGTGTGTGTGTGTGTGTTTGAGAGAGAGGAGGAGTGGGGTTGGTGGAGGGGTGAGTGGCGGCGAAGAAGCAAGAGAGTTTCTCATTTTCATTTTATATATTGTTCCCGTATTATAGCCAGTGTTTTCTGTGAAGCCTTGCTTTGATGTGTTATTTATCAAGTAGTTATTAGTGGCCACATATGAAAAGGAAATGTGTTTTCACCCAAGAGCTTTTGTGTATGAGTTAATCAATAATTCAGAGAAATAGAGGTATGACAGTGATCTATATGCTATCATGATTCATCAGCTTCATGTCCACCCTTATGATATATCATAGATCCCACTTGAAAGCAGATGAATAACTGCTTCCATTAAGTGTGCATATTTTAAAAATATGCAACTAATTAGTTGTGCTTATTTGTACTGATTCAACCAGCCACATTCAGGCACAGGTTTGCCTCATGAAAGTTATTATTACAGTAATGTGCAGAAAATAATTTACCTTTTTTCCAATTTGCTTCGCCCACCTTTGCTATTGAAAATCTTGTCCAAGAGGCACTCCCACTGTCTAAAATTTAATCCATGTTGCCTTTGGATTACAAATGTATTTAGTTTGACACTTTAATTCACTGCAGAGCTCTACTTCTGTTGCCAGGCAACTCTGTTAAGGTGCGCACAAAGAATCTTTATAGATTTCTTGGGTGCAACTGCTAACTTGTAATTCTTTAAGAAGATACTGTACCATTCTGTGTCCAGATAAGGCTTCTGTTTGTTGCATTTTCCCATAGAGCCAGTATCTCTGTCCCTCATGCATTCCATCCAATATGAAGAAGTCAATTTTGTTATTCAACAGCCCTAAATAGGCCTTCTTGCGAAATCCTTACTGCTATTAAATTCACCAACTCAGGACTCAAGCTTCTGTGCGGCACTATCAAAGAGTCAAGTTGAGTGCCTCTTCTTATGCATCTATCAGACATATGTTACTAACAGGAGTTGACAGCATGGCCCACAGTATTTAAATGGTTCATGGTGCTTGTTCTCTGATGGCTACGATATGACATGATGAGCCATAAATATGTCAGATATGACTCAAATGAGCTCTGAAAGGATATGGCAATAGAGTATTCATACTAGATATTGCGCTTTGGGGCTCTGTCTAAGGCCTATTGTGGAGCGCTCCAACAAAATTTCAACAGTAGATTAATCAAATCTGTCATCAATATCATACCATATCTGTATCAACTGTGTCTAGTGTATACGCCCACAGCATTAGCAAAGCTGCTGAGACTGTGACGAACACAAATGTACTCATATTCCTCAAGATTTCAAAATGAGTATTCCCTACATCATGATAGTCAGGGCGGTTTGCTTAGATGTCTTGAAATGTCTCCTGTTTGTGATACACTTTGGTATTTAAAACTGTGAAAACTTTACTGAACATCATTTGCAATATGTGCTACCGCCACAAGTACATGAATTAGTGCATGTTCAAACTTTTTGTGCGGCCATAGATTCCCATGTGATTGGAAATGGCAGATCAGTGCAAACTGGATTCATCAGTAGGTCATCCATTTCAGAACAGCTACTGTCCTGGATTGAATTACACTGGGAGAAAGCCATGAACTGGCTAGGAAGGTAAGCGGGGAGGAGCTGAATGAGCATGCAAAAATCGTGGATGGAAATTGTAAGCCATTTTTGGATTGGATGCAGAGGAGAGGAGATGTCAGTTGCTCAGTTGCAGACTGCTGTTGTACATGCCAAACCCCACCCCCTCCTACACACACACACACACACACCCCCACACACCTACACACACACACACACACACACACACAAGAATAAAGCAGGGTGGTGGAATGTGGGAGACAAGTGAATGGGGGTAATGTGTTGGGAGAATGAAAAATGGAGTAGGATCAGGTTTGCCTTGTCTGGCAAATGGGTGCTGAGGCAGAGGGCAGGACTTTATACTGGTGTGCGAGTTTGTTTGCGCTATGATTGGGATGGAGTAGGTAGGTGGATTAAACAGAGCTCTCCTCCCAAAAACACGCTAACTCCTAGAGGCATCAACACACAGAGCAGCTCACTCAAATAGAATAATCTCTTGATCTGATGATTTTTGGTATGTTGTTTTTCTGCCTCGTTGCACTGTGCTAACGCTCTTCTCAATCCCTGGGTCTGCGGATAGATCAATGTTGAAAACACATCCCACTGCCTTGGCAGTGACTGGGTGCTTGTAGCCAGAGATGAAAAAGGTCACTCTGAATCTAATTAAGCATGATTTTTCAGTTCCTTGATAAGATGGAGGAGCATGAGGGGTGCCCATCCAGTTGCATCGAAAGGATTACTTTGAGCACAGGAATGAGATGCAGACACATTTCCAAAATCCTCCAGCGCTCGGAACGTATTGCCAATCAGGACATCTTGGATGCAGAGTAGCAGAGTAACAAATGAAGACAAGCGAGACCATGAGAGATGCTATTAATAGCGACGCATACATGTACATGCGCTCACACACACACACACACACACACACACACACTCATACTCATACAGACAATATTAGAGGATGCTCAGAAAAAAAGTTTTAAGTATGGTTGAAGGCTTTTTCATCCCTCTCCCCAATCCAATTATGCTCCAGTTCAAACAAATGGAAGTATATGCATGCTTCTCAGCCAGATGCTGCTGAAATAGAGATATTACTCTGAAGATGGGAAGTTTGAGAGGCAATAAGGTACCCAGCAGGGAGTGGATATTGAGGATTAATTTCTCTCATGTCTGGCTCTTACTCCCCCCATCAGCCCATCTCCTTCTCTTTCTATCTTTGCCTTTCGGTGTTATTAACTGCAGATCTGTCTTTCAGTGAGACGCTTTTCAAGATGTTTATGTTACAGTAAATTCTAGGAAATGGAACTGAGATATGCGAAAAAGCTAATTTGCAATCTGCAAACCATACCTTTCAAGAATTATCAAAACATAATTGGATACTCAAAGTAAACCTAGTTCAAATGAGTTTACCTTTCCTTGCTGACGTGAATACGTTAACAAAGTATATACTGTCCTATAGGCAGCTATTACGGTATAGTGACTGTACAACTTATGCTCTTGGTTCACAAACAGAGTAAATATTGATTGACTCCACAGAACTTGAATTAATAACAAGTACAGATTCTGTACAGTCCCATGGCGCATTCATGGTTTTGCAAGCTACAGCTAGCCAGCTTAAAAATAAATACTAAAGTTATTGTAAAGTGCAAATATCAGCCACAATCAATGTCAGACAGGATGGAATTGTTATAAAAAAAGCCCTACTTTTTGGTAAAAAGGATATTTATTTTCAAAGCAAATGAGCCCCAAAAGAAAAACCCAAATGAGCTAGCGTGCACAAGGGTTTATTCAAATGCTTAGCCTCTTTGGTGAAAAATCAGGGCATTGACTTTTCTTCTTTTCATGTCTTTCTGCTAAGGCATTGCCTTCAAAATTCTACATGCCTTTAATTCAGTTTTGTTTAAGATGACGGGGCGTGGAGACTAAATTGGAAACTTGCCCTTGGGACATTATTTAGATAAAAAACATTATAAAAAATAGCCACAAGTGGCCATTAGCGGGGTCCATGCCCATAGGCCAAACATACACAGATGCCTGAGATATAGAAATTTGCAAAATTGCCAATTTGTCCTCACAGCAAATTTATAGAGCATGACCAGATGTGATCTGACACACTTTCACAAATCCATTCACAAACATGTATGTGAAGTTCGATTGCTTTAGCATTAAGTGTTTCCGCATCTTTGCTGTCAAATTCATCTGTGTGTTTTGGCCAAATGGTTACGTGTATCAGAATTCTCTGGAATAGCCATGATGTAGGAAATATGCTGTGTGTAAAATTTGGTGGAGATGTAACAGAAAAAAAATGCAAGTTTTGCCTGATGGTGGCACTATGGAGCACAACCATAATGTGCTCTGACACACCTTGGGAACCATCCCAAACATTTCTGTGAAGTTTGGTTGCTCTAGTTTTAAGCATTTAAAAATTATGCCTCATTTCCTAATTGACTAGTAAAGTAAGAATGCACACCCAGTGACCCAGATCCAAGCTAGTACATGCAGCAAAAAATTCAGTTGCACACAGATTCAGTGCTTATTTATTGACATATCCATCAACAATTGCACATCTTTGCCAACAACTTTGAGTGTCACAGTCAAACACTTTCGAATTTCAAAAGTCTGAGTCAAAATATACAGTATATAAAAGTCAAAATAAAAAAGGGAAAATGATTTTTGCATAAAATTCCAAATGGCAGAAAACGACCAAGAGAAATTAAACCAGTATGTGCAATGGATTCATATTAAGTGGAGGAATGAAAATAAAGTAGTCTAGGTTGTATGGTTCAGGAGTTATTGACCAATATGTAAAGTTGCTTGTTATAGTGCCACCATATGGCTGATTGAGGTTTTTTTCTTTTTTTTCGCTCCAGTAGTGGGGGAGATTTGAAACCTATCCACCAAATTTGATTGCTCTAGTATGAAGCATTAGGAATTATGCCTCCCTTCCTGTTTGCACACCATAGTCATCAAGTTTGTTTGTGCATCACAAGCAAACAGTCACACGTATCAAAATTCAGAGAAAGAGGCATGATGTAGACAGCTCAAATATGCTGTATGTAAAATTTGGCGGAGATTGAGTAAAAAAAGCAAGGTCCTATTGCAAGGTTGTCCTGACAGTGGCAATATGGAGCATGACCAAACATGATCTGATGCACATAAGTGCCCATTCCAAACATTTATTTGAAGTTTGGTTGCTCTAGCAGTAAGCGTTTAGGAATTATGCCTCACTTCCTGTTTGCGTGTCTTTGCCATCAACTTCATTTGATGTTGAGACTGAAAAAAATGTTTTGCATAAAATTCAAAACGGCGGAAAAACTATCATGGCGGAAATGAACACCAGTATGTTCAATGAATTTGTCTTGAGGAATTTCAGGAAAACACGAAATCTACGCCATACGGTTCAGGAATTATTGACTAAAATGTTGTGGGGGAGGGGGTCTGAAACCTATCCACCATATTTGGTGGCAATGGGATTCATGGTCTCTGGGCTGCAGATTGTTCTAAAGCCCCAATCTGCATTCACTGTTGAGAGCAGGTCTCTTGTGGCTGAGCAGGGAATTACAAAAACACAGTTGTTGTGGTTAGCTGTTTGTTTAGCCGCCCCTCTTGCACCCCAACTCTACTGTCTCCAAGTTGAGTCTAGTGGCAGAAGGTCTTTCTTGGCTTCATGAGAGGATGTCAGGACAGTTAGCTATGTAATATTATTTTCATTGTCGTAACCAAAATATTCTGCAAGTCATTTTTAATCTTAGAGGGGGTTCCTGTGGCATCAACATTTTTCCCACGGCACAGCCGAGGACATCACACAGCAAATTCAGGTCATGCAATCAGTCAGTCAGTCAGTCAGTCAGGTAACGCTTAGTGAGATGTCGCTTCGTGAGATGTCGCTTCGTGAGATGGCCTCTAGAGGGCGTCTCTGACTAAGAGATGGGTGGTTGTACCTGTTTTAGGAGCTTAAACTACTGGCTCGGTTTGTTTTATGACCAAAGTTTTCCGGCTGGGCGGTGTTTGGACCTTCGGGCCAATCAGTGCTTAAAAACGGAAAATTCCACTCAACCAGAATGCCGGGCCACATTAAACAAACGCACAATCAAATGACAAGCAGCTGACAGGTTGTGTTGTGAAAATGTTGAGAAAGAAGAAACTACACATTCTTTCCTATTTTCAACCCAATGTGAGTTGTGTTCAAGTGAATTCAACTTGTTTCGATGAAGTAGCACCGTTATGAACGAAGCTAGGCTGCTGTATTTCAGCCTCTGCCACCATGTTGACATTCCAAAACAGCCCAATGGACAGAAATCTATCTGTCAATAATTATGTCAGTTTTCTGACAGATCAGTGTGGCTGCAGCTAGTGGAATTCAACACACCCGCCGTGGGCCTGTACAGGATCTGTACTTGTACTTACTAGAGTGATTTTTACCTGCCATAGACATACACTAGCTAGCTTCCTAGCAAGGCTGTAATGTTAGCTTGTTACCAGCTAGTTATGTCTGTGTGTGTCATTATATGCACCTGGAGAATCCTTTGAAAGTGTGCAAGATACCATACTTTCCAGTAGTAGCTATGAGCTGCTCACCCCTCCCCTCGGCTACTGAGAAAGCTGCACCACAATGTATACAAAACTCCTTGTTGTCCTTGTTGTGCAATTTCTTCTTTCTGCATCTTATGGTAACATGCAGTTTGGACGCACTGGCCATGTGTTGATTCCATTACATTTAAACAATTTCTTGGCATCCTACATGTGTCCTAGCAGTGTGTTCTCTTTTGATGATCCCTTAAAAATTCAACCAACTAGATGATGAGATGAGATGAAGCTGTGTATAGCCCCTTTCATGCAGCCTTACCCAGAAATCTTCTGGAAAATTTTGAGTCGTTATCCTGTGAAAGTTGATCCAGCAATTTCCCCCCTCAAGACCTAGTGAAATTGCTTGTAATCTTCCTTTGCGACAGTAGTGTGAACAAAAGCCGTAAGGTTCCCAGGTCAAGCACACTCACAAGAGACTTAACATATTTCATTCTGCGATTTGCTCACAGCAAGCACAGGGGGAGAGTTGAAAGTTCTCTCTGAGACTCTGACTCTGAGACAAGGGAGCTACTAGCCATCCGAATGGAGGACAAGATTAATATGCATATTAATAATAGTAGGAAAAACTCGGCACCCGGCCACAGGAGCTCCTCATGCTCCATTGTTCTAAAACAATAACAAGTAATGTCTTAGTCACATACCTTAAATGCAAGATCCCACCTGACCTCACCTCATCGTATCGTCATGTCATGTGTGAATGCATTCTACATGGGAATTTTACAGGTAGTGCCTAATAGTGCGAACAGGAGACTTTTGCTGCCAGAAAGTTAACACGGCAATCCTACGGGTTCTATGTGTGAAAGGGAGTGTGGGTTGGAGGAATAGAGTAAGAGAGGCTGTGCTGTCACAAGCACATTTGAAGAATTCCATGAACAATTTAGCGGACTATGATTGTTTTTCTAACATTTAGGGCCCTATTCTCATAAATCAAGTCACAAGCGCAGGTGTTGGCGCATGCTTGTGGCACTAACGCACTTGTGTGACCAACAGATTTTTGTTCATTTTGTGATCAGAGGTGCTAGTGCAGCTAAAGTGTATCATGTTACACCTGCGGCACAGTTGTAAAACGAGTTGCATTAGGAGGAATAAATCAGTAGGTGTGGTAGGGGCTGATGTCAATCATGGCCGATCAAATCAGATCTCTTATTCCCTGTGTGCTCCCCCACTGGCGTACTGACAGTTTTGTAATGGATGAGGAGAGTCCAGACTGGCTGCACCAAAAAAGCTTCTCCAAAGAGGAAACTTGTGTCCTTGTCCAGGAGGTGTAGAGTCACAAATATATGGCACCCCAAATCTCAGTCACCATGTTTTCCGTGTGTAATGATGCGCATTAACAGTTTTATGTTGGAGGACCACCATTCACACAATAACGACATGCAGATACAACCAACTTCGTAGTACAATAAAACGTGTTTCCATTTTACTCAGGTTATTATAAGGTTACATTTAATTAGTCCTTAATTGAAGAATTTATATCAAATGGAAATAAGCAAACATAATATACATAAAAGGGGTTTATGTGATTTTGGAGAGGTCTACATGTACGTATGTCTTTGCCAACTAAGGCCATGAAAATAGCACAGAACGCACCATTGGGTGGTGCTTAAGTGAAAGTCTGAATCAGGCTCTAAGATCTGTTACTCATTTAATCTTTCTGGCTATGAACAGAACACTTTTGCTCTCACAACTAACTTTCTTTTACCCTCAAACATTAAAAGAACCCTATTTTTCAAGAAGAGTTCTTGAGAGGGAAGAAGATGAATATTTGGAGTGGTATGTGCTTCTTAAAGTGTATCACCAGTTACTTTTTTAGCATTGTGTGCCATGAGGGTGTTATACTCTCATCAGAAGTTAAATGAGTCTGATTTAGTTTAAACCGGGTCAAAGCAAAGGCAGGGGGTTTAAGGGGGGTGATTGTGGCAGTGGGACAGGATGGTTGCCTAGCTAGACACAGTTAACTCCGGATGATGCCCTGGAGCTGGCAGCAGTGAACCGACCAGAATCAGTTTCATACACTCACTTGAAGTGTGTTCTATAGTGAGAAGAGCTCTCCTAATGGAAAAAAAGACATCCATAGCTCATTGTGGGACAGAGGGGCTGACGGAGAGCTTTTTGTCGAAGGGTGATGCATTCACACCAGCACTCCCACATCCTGTCATATGGAATGGCGTGAACAGTCAGATTTGTCATTAGATGTGGCAGCTATATTCACACTTGGTGGGTCCTGCTGCAGTAATACTTGGTTTTACTGTGACAACATTATGGTATTTCAAGGCCAGTGCTCCCATTGAAATGAAATTCTCTGTGTATGAAAAAATGTACTCCAGAATAGGCGGCGGCAGAGACAGTGAAGAATGTGAATTCAGTCTTGCCTATCAAGACCATTAGGGCCTATGTGATTGTTTTTTAATGCATTCACTTCAACCTTTTTTTTTTTTTTTTTCATTTAGAGTATGCGAATAAAGGGACTCCTGGTCTTTATCCACCCCCACCCCCCCTCCACTGTCTGATCACTTCATCCTCCACCCAAACCCATGCTGACTCCTCTGCACTCTTTCCCCCTCCCCGCCTCTCGCCTATGTTCTTCCCTCCCCCTCTCCATCGTGTCCCCTAGTTTTCTGGTAGCTGTGTCTCTTTGATAATCCAAGACTCTTTGAAGACTCCAATTCCACGCTGCTTGCCTTGGAGCTATTGCACCTACAAAAACAACTGTGTGTGTGTGTGTGTGTAGAGAGAGAGAGAGAGAGACAGAGGGAGAGAAGAGAGCACTAGATGGGATGAGAATGGAGGACATAATGGTGAAATGGAAAATAAAAACAGTTCCATATGCATTTTATGGTAGCTGCATACACTGAGAGGTGCACTTCTTCATTGTCATATTTGTTGGTGCAGCTCATTTTTTCTATGCCTTCAGAGGCAGCAGTTCATTGATTCCTGCATACACGCCCAAAATGCCAGAGCCAGAACGCACTCACAAATGCTGTAACTAAATGGGAATGCTAGGTCCTACACTCAGGGAACTTTGACAAGGCATCAAAGAGTTTACATGCACATTTTATAACTAATGCTGCACTTAAGATAACAAACACAGTATGTACTACAAGCTTACTATACATTATGGCACTCTAACTGACGTTTAGTAATTTTTGTAGCTGTAGCAGCTCTGTTAGATCTCAAGAAAAGTATTCTGGACTATAATTGTTTCTGAGCTATTGTCAGAGTAAGTTACAGAGAGGTAATTAGAGGAAATTAGATAGCTATACCTAAAATGCCACAGTAATCAAAACTAATCACCGCTAAAACATTTTAGTCGCCCTCTCCTTCTCTTTGCAATGCTGCCTACAGTTTCTGCCTTTCACCTTTCAGTAAATCCATTTCTCTCCCTGTGACTCTCTCTCCATTTCCCCATTGTTTCACTCTCAATCTTTAGTCTCTATTCTTCCCTCTTAGTCTCTAGCCCTCCCTTTTTGTCTCTGTCATTCTGCCTCTCTTTGGCAGAGGAGCTTGCCATTGGGATTTAGAAGAAATTGAATTGAATTATGAAGGAATTTCTCTGCAGTACGATTGGCATCATTTCCCCCACACAATAGAACATCATTCTCATATCTCTCAGTGTGGGGGAATGAAAATAGGCCGTGCACCATTCTTTCTCTCATCCTTTTAAATTGAATTTTTCATATCACAGGGGCACTGAGACATCAGCCGTTTCCTTTAACATGGGCAGAAAACCCATTTCATAATATCTGAGAGGCACATAACTGTGATTCAATGGGAAAAGTCTGACCAGCTGCAGTATACATATACCTCACCTCAGAGTGATAAACGGGGCCACATAGGTTTTCTGCAACATGAAAAGTTGAAGGTATTCCAACAGAATACACTATATGCGTTTGACTTCGCAACCTATTTAAAGCACTCCACTGTAAACTAAATGAAATGTAACATCTTGCTCCTCACCTTGCTTGTTTCTTGCTCTTCTTTCTTTCTCTCTGCTTATGGCATATGTCTTTCTTTGCCTTCTGTAGCATCATGTTTTATCAGTTTACATTTTCAAAGGAAAGGATACTGTAATTTGTCTCAGTGGAAGCTCCATGTTCCACTTCCAAATTGCATCCAATTTATCCATTTATATTGTATGGCATCCATGCTAATAATTATATTCTAGTTATTCACATTCACATATCCCCTTCAAAGTTGACATGAAACTCATGCGCTTGTTGTGCATTGCTCCTCCAAGAGAAATTCTGAAGCATCAGCATGTTTCACTGGCCACAATGACTCAGCCAAAACAATACCTTTGTGTAATAAAAATTTAAATAAAAACATTTGGCAACAAACAAACTGTGACAAATACATTGTTACCCAGTGGACATGGAAAGCAACTAAATATTTTACTTCAGTACAGTTTTGAGGTGCTTGTGCTGTCCATGATTGTAATTTTTTGGGGGAAATTGATACTTTTACTCCTCTACATAGCGATGAAATATAGACGAGTAAAATTAGATAGTTTTACAGCAAATAGCATATAATCTACTTTTCACTACACTACACCAATCTAGCACATGCAGTTATTTGTCATTTGGAAGAAAATGGATTACTGAATTGATTAAAAAGGATTAATTTTATGATTTATTCCTAAAAATGATGCAATATTTGACTTTGAGCCAGCCATCTTTTAGCAAGCAATCAGAGTAGCATAAATGGAGAAGCAATCAGAGTGGCATAAATGGAGTATCGACCACTTTGGCTTAAACTTTAGAGGTTAATGCTTCAAAGATTGGATGCTTCCTAGAACTGCAAATACCAGGCATTTTATTGAACATGTACTTCTTTTGATACTAAAATGCATATCAAATATAGCAATAGGATACTCAACCAGAAGGACCACCAGAACATTATTCTATCTATTCTATCTTTTTTTGTTTTGTTTTACTTTTATTTACGTAAAAGCTTGATATTCCTCCTCCAACACTGGCAGTAGGATGACAAATTGGTATGCAATGCTATCGTTAAATGGTAAACACTTTGGAATGTGTTGGTATATCTGTGTTTTTCTCTTATCTTTTGTCTTTTTATCATTTTTTGAATTTTATCAATGTACTTTTTCTTTTTTTTCTTTTTTAACATTCTGTTTCACACCCCACTGCCGCAGCACTCTGCTTCATGGGTTTACCATCGTACTGATTATATCTAGTCCACGCATATGTAGAATCAGCTACTAAGCTGTTGCCGGCTGTGAAATACAGTACTCCAGGGAATTATTTCTGCAAGGTAATTCAAGTGCATATGTTGCAGACAATGCAGTCGCCGACTTCATCACATCATTTTTACACACGGATTAGTCAAAACTGAAATGCAAACTAGGAAGCATGAGACGGAGACTCAAAACACTAAATCAAACTTACCTCACCCCACCTTACCTTGCAACTTTGCTGAGAGCCTGTTCAAAATGAGGGAAAGTGGAGGAGTCGATGGAAAATCAACACTACCTGCTCAAGTTCCAGCAGCCCTGTGTGCTGGCAATCACTGAGGCTTGGCTGGATGACAGGGTTCCTGACAGCAAGGTGGTGCTGGATGGCTCCAGGGCATTCAGAATGGACCAGGAACTCTGTGCTTTGGGAAAACATAACGGCAGCGGGGTCTGCCTTCCCATCAGAGATCAGTGGTGCAAATCAGCAATGGCAAGAGAGAGGCTCTACAGTCCAGTCACCAAAATGCTATCCTCGTCGCCTTGGCACAGCTACTTGCCTCAGGAATTCCCTGTTTGTTTGTTAGTTTGTTTTGTTGTTGTTTTTTTAATGGTTGTTCATATTCATCCTGAAGCAACAAAGTAAAGACCATTAACTCTTACCAACTCTCCCAAAAAACAAAGCAAAAAAAGCATTCCAAAAAACAGTTGTCCAGACGGACCCCTACGTTTATCTAAGTGACTTTTACAACCGTCCCTGCAATATTGCATATGCATGTGTTATCTTTACGTTAAATGCCACACCAGTTGGCTATTATATAATGTGGCCAGGCAACATACTGCTGTCTATTAGATGAAAAAGACTGTGGGAGAGGGACAGCACCCACCTTTATGCAACCATAACAGAATTCAGTGTGTAGAGGAGTGCAAATACCTAGGGTGTTGTCCTGGACAATAAACTGCAGTGGAATGAGTGTTGACTACATCGACAAAAAGAGACACAGGCTATACTTCCTCAAAATGCTCATTCATGTCAACTGTAAGCTCCTTATCATGTTATAGTAATGCATCTTTTTAATTGAGAGCATTTTAAATATCTCTAGAATCTGTAGGGATTGAAATGCCGCTGTAGCACAAAACCATGTTCAAGAAACAAAGTGAAACAGCAAACAAAGTGGTGGGGGAATGATGGATTTGGACATGGTATTTAAGGTTTGGACTTTGGGGAAAGCACATCATCATCATCTTTCTCCCAAGTCCCTTTTTCGGCCTTGTTTGAGCTCCTCCCTTCTGGCCTCCCAGTCCACAAGAAAGTTGTAGCCTGTAATGAAAACAGGTCCATATAAAGCCTTCATTCCTTCAGCTATATCCCCTCTAAGTTCAGACCAGCGGGCTTGTCTGGCCTTAGGTCTGGACTCATGATTTCAATCACTTGATTGAGAAATGATCATCTGCTTCATACTGACTCTTTACTGATTTGACCATATTCACAACCCTTGTTTCATGATTTCATGATTGAGGTTGTGTCATCCTTATTTTAATATAGTACCTCATAATGTGTAACAAAACTAAACTAACTGAACTGAACATGCACCAAAAAAAAAAAAAAATCCCATTGGGACTATAATGGTTTAGTTCAGTTCATGTTATAAGCATGCGGCAAACACTCAGATCTCCATCCTTTTGCCTTTGCTTTGCCTCTCAGCCTAGCCAGCATTAGAAAGAAGGGAAACAAGTATACTTCACCAGCTGGAGTGCGGCCCCTCTTAATCCACCGTACCAGATGTGTGTGTGCTTATGTGTATGCATGTGCCAATGGACGGGAAGGAGGAGAAGCAGAGTGTTAGGTCAAGGGTATCAAAGTCAAGGGTACCAAAGATCATTATAGACTTTTTTGTATTACATCCATAGTTTCACTAATTAAGAATGAATAGCAAAAAAATGATAAAGCTTTGTGCACATCATTTTATTACAGGTCAAGAGGTGTGGAGACTGCAGGGAGGTCACGCGTAGCTCGCAGTCTTCAATAAAGATCCTTTTTCGCACTCAATCCATAGTCCTGGGCCTTGAGTGTACGGTTACAACCACATATATATGCAGAGTTTTTCGCTTTAAGAATGAATAGCCTCGAGTTTCGTCAAAACACACACACACACATACACACAAACACAAACACACAACCTCAAATACAAGCCCATTACATTTGGCAAGCTTTCATAGGCTAATAATCTCCTCCTAGTTGGATGGCATCCTTTAGGCTATTGCATATTGCATATTGCATTGTACAGAAAAAAACAACCACAATCAAGGTATGGCCTTTTTATTATTTGTGTGTCGTGTCCATAATGAATTTTACTTCACAGTAAACCTAAAGCAAAACCTTTCATTTTTTTTAGTTTTTAAAAAAATCAAATGGCGTTGTTAAAAGGTCAAGGCTAAGTGAACAAAGGCCAGGTGTTACAGACATCTTGGTCTCAAATATCAAGAAAAATCCCTCCCTTCTCTCTTTTCTAAGGTAACATTACAAGAAGTGAGAGGCACTTGTATGGAAGTGATTGCGTGTGCAAGCCATTTATGCAAATGAGAGTCATAACAAGCAGCTGATGGTAAAATAAAAGATAATGTTCATTCGAAGGTGGCTAGTTCAGGGACTGACCCAAGACTTAGAGCTATACCAATGAGGTTTCAGAAAGGAGATAAAAGCCTAGTCTGTCTTTCAGTGTAGGTTTATGTTCTTGTTTTCCTCAAATCCAGGGGTTGGGCTATTTGTGGCGTAGTCAAGTGCGAGATCTATGGCATTGAATAACTTACATAGACGTGGCAGCAATCCTCATTATTTCTTTTTTTTGCTGTTGGTTATTAACTTTATATGATAAAAATGCACTTGTCATCAGAACAAAAGGCTACACCATGTAATATCCAGCTTTCTGAATGAGTGCTGTGAGGAAACCGGTTCTTGAGGAGTGAAGTAGAGCTGATCCACCTTTATATAAAGCTGCAGGGAAAAGGGCCTCATTTATAAAAAATGTACTTGATCATTTTTCACTTCTCATCTTCAACTTGACCGTGAGATCATTCCTAAAATTGTGCATACAGTAAAGATGATTTACAGAACTAACTGCAGAATTCAGGTTCTCTTCTCAGCCCTTTTTACATTTCAGTGAATATTCAGCTGTGACTATGGTTGGCTTGACATTATTAGGTAGTATATAATGTTGTTGGCATTGTGACAGGAGAAGAGGGCCCCGATGGGCTGAGGGAAGTCTAGGTAGGTCGTGGTTGACTGCTGTATTTATACCCATGTTAAAACGTGTCTTGGTCCCTTATATAGACAGAATCTTGCTATATCTTTTTATCTGCTGTGGTATTTTAACGTCAGGTGTAAATGATACCGTTAACGCTAGATCTAAACGGGGGTATGAATTCAGATGTCATCGTAAGACTTGCCCCTCTCCCATTCTTAGCCCCATCGCCTCTTATTCCTACCACAATGCCCAAACGGTCCCACTCTCCAGCCTCCAGTCTCCCAGAATCTAATCCTTCTGCTTGTCCCCTCCAGCCAAAGCTTTGTCCGTGTCTGCCTGACCAACTCCCCACTCCTGCTCAGCCTCCCCTTCCATCCTTCCATCTTGCCGCATCCCTGCAGCCCCCAAGGCCTGGCAAAGGATTTGTGCTCTGACTAAAAGGAGAATCTATTTCCCATCTCTGCAGCCTTAGCTAGTTCTCATACCCAGAAAACATGCTGACTCTCTGGAGTGACGCCTCGAGGAGCAGTTTAAGCAAGAATCCATATTTAAACAACTAAATGCCCCCTCACATTTAAATAGTCTTTGAGCATCGGAGACCTCTAATCATATTTTGAGAATTCGGCTTGAGAATATAATTTCTGTGGTCCAGCCACGTGAAACAATAACATGTGTAATTTGAATATCACAATAACAATGCTATTATAACCCATTGTCCGCATAAATAGCCTCCCTACTATGTGCGGTCCGTTACTTCGCTCTGTAGTACGTGTACAACTTAAATGAGATCAATCAATGCAATTTGTATTCTTCGTGAGGCACGATAATCAGTGGTTTCTTTCTTTGGTAAATTGCATATTTGCATTTGCAGCTCTATACATCGTTGATAAGCACATTTTTGTACAGCTAATAAAACAATGCTACTGTGCATAGATTTACTATCACTGAATGAGTGCCATTAATGGAAAGAAAATACATTTTCCCTCTTTCTCTATCTCCTGCTTGCACCACACATACATAAAGAATACAGTCAGAGATGAAGACAGAGAGCCTTTTTATTAAAAAAAAAAAAAACAAAAAAAACAACAACTTTGATTTGGCTTTAATATTTGAGATAATTTCCATTAAATATTGCAGGTGATTGATAAGACTTGCACAGTTTTCCTATATGCTAATATCTATGATATTATCATGTAGCTATGACAAATAGCACTAGTGGGGGAAAACCATAGAGATATAACAGTTAACACTGTTATATCTCTATGGGGAAAACACTGATGCACTCCAGAATTCAAATAATCGCTACTTAGATGAATGACAGAAAGATATAACTGTGCTGTAAGAAAATATGAACAGTTAAGATGACAAGAGATGAACATGTTTCCTGAAAGGATTTAAGGACCAATACGTTATTAACGGCATGGTGTTGATAGCACTCACTTACGCTCTAAAAGCATTTCTCAATATCTGGTGTAGATGCACTGAAAGGATGATGGTTCAAATCATTTCTAGAATGGATCTGTTTGGTAGAAAAGTGGTTGGATGGTGGAAAGCACAGTCCCATGTTATTGATCTAGGCTGACTCGTGCAGCAGAATCAGGCCCGTTCTGCTGTATCAGTGCTTTTCTGACTTTTACGAGAGGTGCTCATGTGTAGGAGTGGGGGAGAGTGTGATTGTATGTGCACTGTAAGGAGTCATCTTTCTGTTGTTGATTGGTGGTAAGTAGCCATTAGTAAACCGATCTGTGGAAGGGGAAATTTAATCTTCTCCTAACTGTATTTACAACCCTTTCAATTTGATAAGGGGTGTGATCTTGAATGATTTATTATATGCTCCTCTGCTCTTCCTGAAGCTACTAAATGTAGGATTTTCTCATTAATGTATCGCAATGAAATCAGATGTGATGATGCATTCTAATGCTGGCAAAAATGGCGACTGTCACAAACAATATTCCCAATGTTCTGTTTTGTACTTTAATTTTCTCTTATTTAGATATTCTTGGGCTCAGTTTCCAGTTAAATGGCAGACATATTTTCAAGCATTCTGGTTGGTTACACATGAAAAGCTGTGGAAAGGAGAAATATTAAAATATGCAGATAGAAAGTAGCTCACTGGGGCTACTGATTATTGTACCGATCATTGTCATCACATATAATTTGACAATGTCAGATTTAGACAATGTGAAGCTTTTGTTTGACTAATAATAATGATGATAATAATAACAATGATAACACTTTTCAAATTCCTATGTTCCGGACTAATCTATGTGACATTTGCTTTCACTGTGTCTGATCTGCACAAATGTCTCTATATTCTCTGCATAGAAAGCAGAATGTATATCTGCACATATGGTACCTCTTCCACAAATATGTTCTGAATATGATGACAACAGACAATAATGCACATGTGCATTGCACTCGCACATTGACTTATTTCTATACATATGGTACCTCCATCTGGAGTTTTCGATAAGGTGCACATATGCAAATTTGCATATTCTGTACATGGTATCTACTCCTGTAATTTGATAAGGTGTAGACACTTTCTGTGCAAATGTATGGCACTCTGCAGACCTGTTGATGTGAATACGAGCAAATTTCTGCACATCATGCTGTCATTTCACACATTGTTTCCATTTATATTCTCATTATCCTCTCATGTATTATATATTGCATACATATTGACTTTTAAAATATTTTTTACCTATTTCATACGGCACACATTTAATATTTATGGTATAGTTTAATGTCGTACATAATTTTCATTTGTTTTTTTCTTCGTCTTGTAAGTTCTGCTGCTGCCGCTGCTGCTAATTTGCGCACCGTGCTGTGATCCACACCCTTTCATTCATACATTTCCACTTAACATAATAATAATAATAGTGCACAAGACTATTTAATATTTAAGACTATTTAATATTGAATACTATTTTCTGAAATTTGAAGAGTGGACTTTAACGAGCCAGCAAATTTCTGACAATAGTCTTAAAAAGGTATAGTTTTGCACTAGTACTGCATTATATTACCATATCGGACTGCCAACAAACATATGAACAATACGTTATCAGTTAAATGCAAGTTTTTGAAATGAGTTTTCTAATGTAGAAGGAACTGTCTCTCTCTGTTTCAGCACCCCCATCGGCGAGTGACCTTCTCCACAGCCAACCCGGTGCAGGACCTGCAGGACGCCTCTCAGCACAGCTACTATGACAGTGGCTTGGAGGAGTCAGAGACGCCCAGCAGCAAGTCATCATCTGGTCCTCGTATCGGACCCCTGACCCTGCCTGAGGACCACTATGAGAGGACCACTCCAGATGGCAGCATTGGAGAGACTGAGCACCCCGAAAATGGTACGTTGACAATCCTCTCCATTCTGTCTTGTTCTCTATGAATATGTATTTAAATGTAAATGCGTCTAATTGTTTTTTTTTTCTTCTGTGTGTGTGTGTGTGGTGTGTTGGCCATGGAGACATTTGTGGGAGATTTGTTTGTGCTCTGTGGCCATTTTGCAGTAGAAATGTTGTGGCATCCATGACATTGACCTGCTGTGTTTGTCGATGATTTTGTGAAATGTTATTGGTGTTTCAGCAGGTCTGTTTGTGTGTGTGTGTGTGTGTGTGTGTGTGTGTGTGTGTGTGTGTGTGTGTGTGTGGGTGTGTGTGTGTGTGTGTGTGTGTAGTGTCAGAGCCAGAGTTAGCAGTGCCTCCATCCTCCTCATCAGCAGGTCCTCTGTCAGACACCCTTAATGACCCTCTCAAACAAGTGCGCTAATTAAAAAGCCCAACTAATGGAGCATTTGCCCTCTAAATAAATCTGAACCATGACATCTGTGCAGACAACACTGTGTTTACTAGCAACATTTCCTGCTCTCTCTCCGGAGCCAAGTTAAACTGCAGCTTATGTGCGCACGAGCCATATTTCCAAAGCACAGTAATCAATCCACAAGCTGAACACTGATGGTCACAGCATAGGTCCATATTAAAAAAAGAAAGAAATACTCATAGTGTAAGCTGTAACTGCCATTCTATGGACCATGCATCATAATAACAATTTTGGTGCCTTAAGCTGCCAAACATAATCCATTACCAGTCTTGTAACACACTATGATAAGTGAATCACATGGTGCATTTCCAGTCAGTATAGTATTCCACATTGCACTGCTCTAGGAACTTGTACATGGTGATATTTCATTACTCACCTAAAACTTCACACATTCATCTTATATTTGAATATTTGGAAAATATCATCATTTCTAAAATAATTGATGCATAGTTTTGCTTCTTTTGTCTGAGTACCCTGTGGATTTAAAGGGGAAATAAGTCATGTTTTTACTGGCACAAAATGACCGTAATATATCTGCGGGGGGTTGATAGGGTTGTTGATCAATACCAATGATTACTCAGAAAAAAAAGAGAGTTGTACCTTTTGTCGCTGGGACTGTACCTTTTCGTCAAAAGGGCACAGTGCCGGTTGTGAGTTTTCTGGCTTTCAAATCTCACATTCCCATTGGAATTTCAGAATTTCAAGACACTCCCAATCCACCCCAAACCCCCTCCAGCCCACTCACCTACTCCCCATGCATTTTCAACTGCTCAGTGATGGAGGACAGCAGCAGCATTGCAAGACTTTGCAGCTTCAAAGGCTAAAAAGCCTAATTGTCAAGCCAAAACAGCAAATGACAAAGCACTGTTATTATTATAGTATTTTGCATCGTGATATATTACCTCTTCACTGGACATTCCTGTTGGATCTCTGCTCTAATTAGCTAGTTTACTTGTCTCTATTGAGTGAATGCAACTTTATTGTTTATGTCAATTAGAGGCTGAGTGCCAGAGTGCCAGAGACTGCGTAGGAAGAGACAAGTTCTGTCAATGTTGTTGCAATTCCTTCTGGTCCTATAGAGGTCATTGATTACTTAAAATCCCTTTAAAAGATACATTCAGTCACCCCATATAAGTGGTTGCTGTTTACAGCACAGCAGCTATGTTACGCATTTCCATGCACTTTCTGCACTTATGATGTGTAATATATGCGTTTTCCTTTTTCTACTGCTGTGGCTGTTTATTGTGTTTTTCCCGTCTCAAGAACACAGGTCTTCGCCAGGCAGGCAGCTCTTTGTTGTCAGAAGCGGGAGAACAAGATTGTGAGTGAAGATGGAGCAGTTAAAGAATGAAAAGATGGCACAAGATGAGGGAGATGTTAGATTGTGACAGGGAGTGGGGACTGAGCGGCTCTGACAAGGAAGCAAAGCCCATAGGATGAGCACATAGGACAGGGAGATGGGAAGATGAACTGCTAACCAAGGATAGACCTAATTAAAATGTGATTCTCACTTCAGGGAGATAACAGAGAGCCTGCATAAAATGAAGGATTAGAAAGAAATCAAAAGAGACAGAGGAATTCCTCCCCAGCTCCACCTGGATGGTGACGTGAAGGCTTTTTTTAGGGATTTGATTGACAGAGTGACAGGCTGTACTGGTGCGGAGCTTTATTCATTGCAGTGGAGATGAATGACAGGCAAAAAGTGGGGAGGTGAGCACTCCATTTAAGTTGGATAAAAAGCAATATGTGAACCCCAGACTTGCAGCCTTTGTATCTTTGGGCCCTGGAAACATTGACATGGATGTGTTTTTATGATACAACGTGAACTTTGACAATGGTGAATCTACATTTTCCGAGTGTGTCCATGGCCTACAGCAGAGAGGGGTGTAGTTCATGATCCACTTTAGCTTCTTGTTCCCCAAACTCCTCTTTTTCCAGAGTCTGTTTGCGCAGTATTTTGTGTACCAGTCTGACCTTTGCTAAATTTGGCTGGCATTAAATTCTTCTGGGCAGTGATCTCCCTTGGACAGTAGAAGATTGGATAATATGTGCCTTAAGTGTAACTGGAAATAAGGCAATTAATTTCCACAGAAAATCAGTGTGTAATTGTATCCCAATCCGCACAATTGCCCTATTCAAGGACAATCTACCATGCTAATATTAATGATATTATTAGGACTGGAGAAGTAAATTACTCATTAGCTAAGAATTAACTATCAATTGTTAATTTGTATTACAAGGATATCTGTGTATTCTATTTTTGTTGTTTCTGAGGATTCTTGCAGGATGAAGTAATAGGACCTGGTGACCTGTGTTCTTGGACCGGGTGGCGGAGGGGGAAAGGATGTTTGGTCTGTGACTCTTTCTGGTTCACTGCAGTAGCCATGAACATATTCCCTTCTGGTGCTAGGCTTTTGTCTTTACAGAGAGTAGATTCATACCGCAATTGTAAGATTTGTGATATTTGACTTGTATGCTGCCTGATCTGCAGCTATTGATTTCTGGAGTTCCTCTCTTTGTAGGCCTGAGCAGTTGCCTCCTCCCCCTCCTCTTTCTTTCTCATTCTTGTCTTCAGGCTGTGCTGTGCTGGAGTGTACTACATTACAGTTTTCCCATGTGCATTTTCCACTGTTGTGTACACGTGCGTAAAGTGCGCATTGCTCAATTGTTGGTTAATCTCATCCACAATATTTACCCCTTGGATGCATGTGCGTGTGCACCCGCACCTGCATGCGTGTGTGTATTTGTTTGTGTTGGGGGGAGTTGCATCACACCCCAAATCACTAAATCATTTTGATTACAGTGGTATATTATTTTAATGGACTCTCATTGTAATCACTGAGCTTGGTAATTCTCTTGAAATTGATCGCTTCAGACAGCATGAAAACTGCTTATCTTGTGTGTCTGGTTGCTGTTGAAGTTGAAGTGATTTGTCCCCCACGATGAAACCAGGGTAGGAAGATGGATCGGTCTCTATCTGTCCGTCCGTCCATCCATCCATCTGTCTGTCAGTTTGTTCCCTTATCTGTCATATACAGTCATTTTGGACAAAACTTTAGGGAATGATGTATCTCACCACTGCATTCCACTATTTTCAAAATTACACTTATTGATCCAAGGGGGGCGCTACAAAAATCACGGTGATTTATTTGTTACTGATTGGGTCAGAGGGGGATTGCATAATTTTTTTGGGGGACAACATGTTTACTGTTGCCTTGTTCTTCATTCTGGTATAAGATTTTAATTTTTCAACACGTTTACCTGTTGGGACCTCATTAAACATCAAATTCTGACATTATGTGCCCCCAGGTGTATGCATCCATTTATATCAGGGTTCTTTTTCTAGACCTCTTTATGATGACTGAAAATAGGGAAAAAAAAATATTTTTTTAAATTATCCCAGAACACAAAAAACATTGGATCATTGAACACTGGATTCCGATATATTTGATAGAAGTGCTGTGACTTTAGACACCCAGAATAAAAACTAATTAGGGAGTGACATCAGCAGGGCAGCCAGTGTTGGTGTCTGGCCAACCAGCATGTTGCATCAACAAATGTATCATTTTGAAGGAACAGATTTCAAAGCTACAGCCAAATAATCCAAAAACTATATCCACATAATCATTACATAATACTTTCTAGCCAGTTTAGGCAAAACATGACAAGTGATAAAGCTAGAGGACAGTGTTTCCATCTAACTCTCACAATGGCATTGGTCAGCTTTAATGTGCTTCAATCCCTGATTAAATTTGACTTTGTTTCATCTGGTTTCTGAAATGCCTCCAGCCGTTATGTTTCATAACAAAGAAAAGAGACCACAGCTTTTATTTTCCATTTGAATGTTTATCATTATCAACCCAAACCAATGAAGCTATATGGAGAGCACTTATGAGCCCCAGCACACACCTGGACCCTCATAACACTTAACATAAAGTGTTTGACAGAGTAGTACCCCAGAACCCTCGACCTGACTCACTTGGGATCCTCAATAGGCCCCCTCTCTCTTTTTGGTAGACAAGTTTTCCCGGCAATCCAGTCATGTCCAGTCCCACCTAGCCAATAATGACTCTTACTGGGATCAGTGGTTAGGCATCCTGGCTGTGATATGAGGGCTAGTACTGATAGGACACCGGTGGATTGTAGACAGGTACCAGGGTGCACACACATAAACTCAATTTACCACAGATGGAGGAATTTTGATGTGGCTGGGTGCCCAGCATGGGGTCTCTCTGTGTCTTCCTCTGTGCGGACTCACTGCCATATGGACTATTGAAAAGGGTGAGATAAAATGGAATAAATGGCATTTGCATGATAATGAGGTTCTTTAGTAATGCTGTCTGATTTTTCTCCCTTAGATGTCTCAGATGATGCATGTAGTCTCATATATTTGTTCTTTTGAACTCCTGTCAGGGATTTTCCTCTCCTTTCCAAGTTTGGCATATCAGTATCATCCAGGATACCACAATTTTAGCAATTACTGCTTTAGCGCCATGCTTTTATTTTAGTTCAGCAAGAATGCACCTGAATATGTGATTTGTGTGTGTGAACTAAAATTATGTGAGGCATGTAGATGTACAAAGGGTGAGAGAAACTTAAAGAAAGAGAGACCTGGAGAAAGAGAACATGCAGACTGAGAGGCAGAACGAAAAGTCTAATGGGGCTTGTTTGCCTTGTGAGTGCCAGCTTGGGCTCCTGCCCGGGTGCCAGCATGCTGTGGTGAGGCAGGGGTATGGCTTTCCTCAGACAGATGTCATTGTGCCTTGTCAGAGTCCCTGCCTGTTAGTACAATTGAGTTCAGTAGACTCTGCCAGGCAATACCAGCACGTTGCCCTACGCCAGCCAATGCTGGAACTGCCACCACCCGAGATGGGACGGGTCATGTGACTGGCAGCTTTTCAGGGGCCGGGTGAAAAAAGTACACTCCCATGCAAGTGGTCCCCCCCTGAGGCACATTGTCATGGGTAATATGCCTATAATCCAGAGCGCATTCCTAGCACACGCATTATGCTCTGCTCAAATCAGCTGCTAATGTTTGTTACCCCCAATTGTTTGCAATTTTATTTCAGAGCAAGTAGGTCACTGGAAGAGCCTAACTGGAGCAGAATTAAACTCTCTAACCTGGATTAAGCTTTGACACCATGGACAATGATGTACTATAGCGCTTTCATCAGTGAGTTTATGGGACAATGCAGTTGACTCCAAAATGGAACTGATGATGTGTCAGGGTGTCACAGTTCTGAATGTGTCTGGATTGCCTTCGCCCCATTTGAATCTGGAAATGTGTTTTCGCTTCTGTGATCACTAACAATGTGACCTATCCACTCATCCCAAACTTTGGCCCCCGCACTGCAATGTTTGTCAAATGACTGTAGACAGGTCAGACCTTTAGACGGGACTATGTGGGTGAAAGGACATGGTATCACAGCCTAGACCATCGACTGCAGCATAGTATGTAATTGGCTTAATTGGTATGTAATTGTCCTTTGGAGTGGATTGGCATTATTGTGTGGCATGGATTGCAGCCACATGTGAAATCTAGATGGAAGCAAAATAAGATGCAGTGCCATTATCCCAGTATCCAAATCTACTCATTGCGTTCAATTTCATACTACCTTCTTTTACACATAAAAGCGATTTCCCTGTAGTTTCATCATCTAGTGATGTCTGTCCAGTTGGCTGGAAGTCTTTGATAATATCACTTATAATAGCATGTTTTTGATAGAACCTGAAATTTATTTGGGCTGTATTACTTGTAGTTCAAATCTGTGTCAGGATAAATGCTTTTTTTTTTGCTATATATTTGATTCATTTGCTTTGTTGTAATCATCATCAGTGTCACTTTTTGGGTTTTAGCTAGTACGCTAAAACCCAAGTATGCTTTGAAAAAGAGGAGAGAATAGAAAAAAAATATGAGACAACGTTGTTTCAATAACAAAAACCATCATCTGTTTGATTTGAAGTGTTATGATAGTCTTCATCACAGGGAAAGAGGAATGCAGGAGAAATCAGGTGATAATTGACTTTATTAACATTCTTGTAGTCTAATTTCTGAAAATGTTTTACTATTCTATTGACAGGTTCCCAGTCTCCCTTATTTGAATTGAGAACTACAGAAACTAAACAGCTTCTATCCACAAATATAAATATATATAACCCAGATGATTATTCTGAATTATTTGTAAAAAAAAAAAAAAAGTGCATGGATGTAAGTACACATTAGGTTCCATAAATAGTGCTTTTAACACAGTGCTATCACTGAAAATGTCTGGTTTTAGCACTAAGCCTGTAAAGTGAGCCAGTATCCCTACGAGTGAGCCAGTATCCCTAAGCGAGTATCCCTCAGCTTTAGATGTGCACATGTATTACTCTAACAAAAGTGGATGGCTCTCTGCACCTAGACAAAAATTGGATAGGATGGTGCCTGCTCTTGCCATACCAGTGGGACTGGGCAACAGCGCTTCGGAGGTGGTAAGATGTGTGTGAACTTGGACTTGAGAGTATGAGTTTATAAAGAGACATGTTGAGAAATTTCTTAATTAGCCCGGCGTCGCTCTTGGCCATAGGAGCGGCTCCTTTTAGCCGAGTGTCCGGTAGCAGTTCCATGGGATACTGAGTGGGAACTTTCAGGATAATTATGGAGGCAGAAATAGAAAGTGGTGGTAGTGCTCTGTTGCTCTCAGTGGGCCTTACCCAACCTCACCCCAGATGAGACTCGGAGAGCAGGTAGAGCACCGTGCGTCAGGGAGGGGATGCTGGCTGGGGGCCAGATCCACTTCAACCTCAGTTGGTCTGGCTGCTCAAGCCGGCATCACAGAAAGGCCCTGGGGGTCATCTCTCCATCATAGTGTGATGGGGACCGAGAGCCGCTGAACCTCCCTCTAACTAGTGTTCTGCCCTTCAATGATGGATGGCACTTGAGGGACTGGAATTGTACTGTATGGGTCTGACATGCACTTCCTTATTTCCAGTGAGTCACAGAGGAATGGAGCCACTCTGGCTTTAAGGCTTTCTCACAGTCAGTTGAGGATATCTCAGAATTCACTGCGGTTCAGGGACCTTAGCAACTCAATGAGGAATAAAGCAGTGATCCAATGAAACTGAAAATGTCCACACCAAATGGAAAACAGCAGTATTTCTTGTGACAAATGGAAAAAAAATTCAATCAATTCTTAATTTGCAGCTTTGCATACATGTCATATCATGCAGTCAATATACTACACGCCCTAAGCTAAATATAATTGAACATGAAAATAAATAGCCTTTAATGTGTCTTACTTAGCCTTGTTACAGAGCATGTTGCAGTGTTAGGCATTGAGTTAGATTTTACTGTCCCATTGCACAAAATCACCCAAATATATCTTCAGGAGCCAAGTGCTAATATTTCTGACTTTTAAAACTCACTTTCTGGCCTGTATTCTGTTTTGTTCCACCCTTTAGCTAGCTTCGTATCTATTGTGAAATTGTGACTTGATTATTTGTATCAATTACAAACTACTGTAAACTGTGCCAGAGGCCTCTCAATCTTTCTCTGAAGCAATTTCTAGGTCATCCTAGGATACCTTAATCTATAATATGCAATGTTTCAGCTTGAGACAGGAAGTGTATTGTTAGTCCCGCCCCCCTCCTCCTCAGCTGGTCAAGTTGTAAGGCCCCAACACTTGTCACTCATCTTGATGGGCTGTCTACCTTCTATTTAGCCTGAGGGTGAGGTACCCAGCATGCATAAAGCCACCATAGGTGTTGAAGAAACAGGTGGCGAGCACAGCCAATCTGCAATAATAAAAAGCAATGGCAAAGTTCCCCCTTATTTTTGAATATCTGCTGCATGTTTAGCTTCGCTGTATGTTTTTTTTTCTTACCTCTTTCCAGCATTTCTGTTGTTGTATATGCCCAAAATAATCCTGAATATCATTGAAAAGCCAATTTCAGACAAATGGGGGGGGGATTTAGGCATGTACACACAGAGCCACAGGCAAACACAGACTGCTGCAATGACCTAATTTCCCCTTGGGGTTCATTAAATTTTCATCTTATTATCTTATAATGTATTGTATGTCC
Source organism: Centroberyx gerrardi (assembly GCF_048128805.1). Taxonomy (NCBI): domain Eukaryota; kingdom Metazoa; phylum Chordata; class Actinopteri; order Beryciformes; family Berycidae; genus Centroberyx; species Centroberyx gerrardi. Next base: position 18,482,796 of record NC_136007.1, read on the forward strand.
TATTCATTTAGTGTTATTTTAATGTGATAAAACATGCATATTGCAACTTTAATGTCCTTTTAATACACAGGACGGCACGCAAGCGTTGGTGTGGTTTCCATTCAATTAAGCAAAATATTTGCCCTCCCAGAAATGTCTGAGTGTTTTCTCCCCCGCATGTCCTCCTATATCTCTGCAAATATTGGGTCAGCTGTGTTAAATTGGGGGGTTTTGTTCTTATGATAATTTCTGTTAGAGGATTTCAGGGTTCTCACCAAAGGACCTGCATGTTGACCTTTCTTCACCATGCAGGCCTATAAAAGTCAGTCACAAACAAGGAGCAGACTGGAGCGGATCAGGCTACATGGAGCAACAAGGGAGGGGGCAACATGCTCGCTTCAGCAGCTGTACACTACAGGGCGGTTTTGGTGATTACATATTTACAGAGAGAAAATTGATCAGACACAGTTTCAATTATTAATTATAAGAAATATTCAGTCAAATTCTTGCTTCCTTGTGTAATAAAAAAAAATCTTTGATTTGTCAGAAAAGCTAAAGACTGGCTGAGAGTAAAGAAAGGGGAGAGATGAGTACTGGGAGATTGCTGCTGTTCCCTTCTGTTGCCTCTCTGCTACTCAGAGAGCAGTTTTCATTTTTCATCCTGTTCTAAATGAATTGTCCTACTCAAAGCATAGTTGTGTTGTTCAGAGCATTGTGGGAACAGAGCTTTCCATCTCACTGCGTCAGTATGCTGACTTTCCCAGTGTATTGTCAGTCATGCAGCAACTTTCCATTTAAATGGTCAAATAAAGCTTTGCCTCCAGGGTCATTATTTAACTGTTACGTTGCCGGGCCTCACTTGGCATTTCAACGTGATTTTTTAGATCTAATCTAAAGATCGGATTTTATGAGATTACATCACTGTATGTCCATACTTGGCCTGAAAATTACTGTTTATGTGTCATCTGTGGCTGTATTTATTTAAATCTGTGTGTGCATTACTATTTCCCACTGTCGCTCTCTATCGCTTTACATCCCTTGTATATGCATTTTGGCTGGAATGCATCCAGACTAAGCATGAACAGTCTGGTTTCTGGTTTTGAGGATCTGATGGCGTGATCAGATGACAAAAGTTGCACTGCAACAACTATGTAACCATAGCAATAGACAAGGCTATGTAGCCCATGAGACATGACAAAATTGTGAGAATTTATGTGGCCCTACAGTGTATAAAATGTTGTGTTCCGCATTAACTTTTATTTGCTACGCACAGTTGTAGATAGGTGTAGGCTAATTAGCAAGCAAAGTTATAGCTCGTCTAATTTAAGCATGACTCACAGTGCAGACCTTGGAGATCAAAGGCAGAGTTAGCAAAGAGATAACATCTTAATTGAAAGGGGAGGAAAAAGAACGAATGGATCAGGGAAGACATCTGTTTTACTTGTCAATAGGATCAATCCGTGAGTGATGAGCCTGGAAGTGGAACATCGGAATGAACTTAAGGGGATCAGCCTGAGAGGAAAATAACTTAATTACTGGTATTATTTGACCCTTTGATAATAATTTAGAGCTGTAGATCACAAATATATAACGCTTTGATTTCTTTATTGAAGCAAATTAAATTGCTGATGATAGAGTAGTACCCACATCGTTTAGTGTAATTTGAATGTGCGCTAGTAATCTCCTCTAAGAAAACATCTACAGCTACAGTAAAGACATTTCCTAAATAGACCGACAGACCGACAGACAGACAGACAGACAGACAGACAGACAGATAGATAGATAGATAGATCAACTCAAAGGCCATTTCTCACCCATCCCCTTGTTCCCCTGGTGTAATCAGTAAAGAGAAAAAACATATTTGTCGCTGGATGAAGGAAAATATCTGAACGCAGTGAATGCAAAGATGGGCTAAATGGACACTCTAAGAGACAAGTTAGTGTGTGGGCGGAAAAAAGGCTAGTGCACAAAGAAACATATTGTGATGTGACTCTAAAAGAGCCCATTAGTATTAGTGTTTCTATGGAAATTCTCTCCAAGGAAGTTAAGAATTTGAGTGCAACAGACATAGTGCAACAGGCCTACGTTTTTTCTGTGGCAAAACGAGACGTCTTCTACCTGTATGCTGGTGTAGGGCCATGGACTGCTGCTGCTGTGGTAAAAAGGGGCTGCAGATTGCATAAAAACATAAAGCACAAATACAACTTCAAAGGCAGGAACCAAGAAAGAGACATTCAGACAACAGAAGGAGAAACATTTTTGTTGTGCGGGACAGGAAAAGACTGAGGCCAGTGAAATGTCACGGAGTAAACATACTGAATGTGGATCACGGTTCAAAGTCGGGACGGGCGATAAAACAGTCTGGCGAATTATCATGATAAAAGATTACACTTAAAAAATATTTTTGGTGTCCATTTTCCTCAACTCCATCTTCACTTTGAACCTCAACACATTCACATTATCTATCAGCAGATAATTTGCTTGCATGTTGTTGATTAGCTAATCTTGCAGCAGAGGTAGGCTTCCACCTGGCTGACATACACACCTACTCACAACAGCACTAACTGAGACGGGATGTAAGCGGGTCTGAATACTGTATTCAGCAATGAACAGCTGGTAATGTATTCTTAACATATTCTAACGAAGGTTGATCCACAGCATTGGGTTGCTGTGTTTGTTTCAATGTGATGACTAACCTTTCTGCCTCCTTGACCTGTGCAGAATTCACAAAGGAGCAGGATCACAGTTGGCGGAGAAAACAAGACATTTCTCCAGCCAGTTGAGTATCCAGTCACGACTCCACACTACAGGGATTTAGCCTATATCTCTTAATAGGCCTCGTAATAAAATTATGAGGAATACAGAATTGTAAATGTGTGCTTCCCTATTTCATGTAAGAGGGATAGAAGCAGGATGAAGAAGAAGCAGAATAGGCCTAAATGCAATTACGCGAGCAGTGCCTCACATGACTCCCATAACTAGGTTAGAAAATGACAAAATTCTTTGGACTATATTTTTTAAACCAACAGCATTGATAGAATACCAGAATTGGCCTAAAAACCAAATGCAAATATGTTAAGTGAGCAAGGCAGTGATGTCTAACTAATGCTTTTCAAACACAGCCAGCACATTCAACCCTGAGCCCCTTGAGCTCTCTCTGCATGAATATGAGATTGCATATAGCATATAGCCTAATGCTGTTTATTAACCAAGCTGATTGCACTGATGAAAGATTTAGGTAATGTAATGTGGTCATCATTTCTCCTTCAGGTAGAGTTAACTTTACTAACAGTAAGCCTGTGGCCAAGGCATAGTGTAGGCTTTGTCTAAATGTAAAACAGTAGGGTTATATAGCTCATCCTCCTGGTGTTGCCTTGGTGTGGCCTTTATTGAATGCAAAATCATGTTGGTTCTGCTTTAAGCTTTTATTTCAAGATAGTGGTCCTGATAAGATATTGGATCATTGAAACAATATCAAACCTTCTGGTTTCATTAGGATTAAATCCTAAGCAGAATAGTCTTGAAACTTAACTAAATAAAGCTTTATTAGGTTGTGATAATCATGGACATTAATCATGAAAATATTTTGGTAATAAATTATTAGTTTGGGTTTTTTTTTGTCTCTAGGTCTCAGCCCTAGTGCTAATGTATTGGAAGTACCAGTATCAATATTCTGTTGTCAATGTTCAAAACACAATTTTAGTATTTGACCAGAAAGCATTTTACAAGCTACAAATTACCACTGTACACTACAGGCAAACTAATTTACATAATTAGCTATACAATTTTGTATCATAATTTGATGTGCAGTTTTCTCACAGTCCACCACTTTGTTTTGAACCCATTTTATTTGAAGATGCCCTGTTGTCACTGTTTGACAAAGCCTTAGAATTGGTTGACATATCACACCGCATATCAACTTCTCAATGGGAGGAGCTGATGCGTAGCGTGATATGTCAGCAGGTGCTAAGGCTTTGTCAAATGTAGTGATACAAAAGGCATTCTTCAAATAGAATAAGTCTTAGACAAAACGGTGGACTGTGAGAGAGCTGACAGGAGGTATACAATCACCCGCTGAACCATCTACAGCGGCTTCTCCTGACGTGCCGCTGGTTGACATGTCCGCTCATCAGCCTTTGTCAGCAAGACGCTCGCCTACTCAGGAAGCCGAGGCTTCAGCCCTTACATCTGTAAGGGAGACTTTGACACATGCGCCTTAAACTTCTACACCAGTTCTTACCCTCACATCACCTTTGGTAGACAATTTGACTGAGCGTTAAGGTTAGATCCTGTTATAAAGCCTCCACCTCCCGAGCTTTACACCATTCATATTTAGAGACTTCCCCAAACACGGACAGAATTATCCCCATGGGTATACTTTGGAATTCGAAGTAGTCCACCCTCACTTCCAAGGTTATTTTGTTTTCAAGAAACCAAAAAAATGGCCAAGACATGAAAGCAGCACTTGAATGTTTATGGAGATGTAGTGCATTTATTATAGACGTAAAAAAAGAAAAATTGTTTTGCTGTTCAATAAGAACCTCTAATGTAAGAAGGGAGGTACTGTTGTGTTTTTGTATTGTCCTACACAAAGCATCCTATCTGTGTTGTGCAGAGCATTCTGGGAACAGTGCATCCCAATTATCAGTAATGCTACAATATTGCAACTAAATGGTCAAGGAAAGTTTTGTCTTTTTTTATACAGATTAGGTGATGAAGCCCTCGAGCGTAACACATTCCAATTTGGCTTGTCATATAATGTGAAAATATGCATATTTTAAGTTCTAAAATGGTATAAATTCATCCAAACTCGTACTGTTCCTTTCCTTTCCATTCCATTACAACGAGCAAGGAGAATGTGCATGTCTACGCTGTTTGTGTGCTTGTAGCAAATTTTCCTCTCTTACGGATGCACTCCTCTGGAGAGAAAGAGTGTTTTTTGGTTGCCTCTGCTTACTGAGGGAAACTGTTGTGAGTACTTGAATAATAAGACTTAACATGTCAGAGCTAAAGAAATACAAAACCCTGGCTTCTTGTTGTTTTTCCACTCTGCATGACAGCCACAGAATACATTCACACCCAGTTTTGATAGCCAGCACTAACACTAGAGCCCCAAGAGAGCATGTGAAGTCTGCTCAGATGTGGAATATATCTTCCTGTTTCTTCTTGTTTATTGGATACCTTGCACAGTAATTTACCACCTAAACCATTTGCAGGGACCACAAATATACAATATCATTAATATCATCCACATACTCCAAAACTATAGCATCTTTTACTCTCCTTATCCCTCTATGTGCTGTGGGTCTCTCATATTTGTTCGCCATCGATCATAGCGGTGTGGCACACACGCTGGAAAGCAGCCGGTGGGGAGAGGCAGCATTTGCAATCAAACAGAGAGGAGCAGTGTGAAATCTCAGGAAGAGGCAGCTTCCCCCATGCCCGTGGGCAGGGGATCAGACGATGAGGAAGCCTGCCTCAGACACTCAACACCTCCCACTGGCACCCTGATGCAAGCAGCATGCAAACCCACCCCTCACATGTATCTGTCAGCCGGGGGGTTAAGCTCTGCATGTACCCCCACTCTGTTACTGCACTGTGGAGTGCATGTTACCCTGCTGCAGAGGAGGCGCCTTTAGAAGCAATGCTAAGGTTCACTGTGAGTCAGAGATGTGGTATTGAAGGGGGTAGCAGGTAGAAGGCGGAAATTAGTGTTTTATGATATGGCTTTAAGCAAGCAGATGGGACCGACTGAATATGAAAAGAGGAAGCTACAGGTGCAATCTATCTCCAAGTCTAGAGGAGTTAGGATTCTGCTGCGCGGAGGGCAAAAAATACGGCATTGAGTCACCACGCTTCAAAACCAAATCACCTGCTCTCTAAATCCAGTCAGCTACCTGTTCCAGCCACTGGCATAATAGTGCTGTAGTTTGCCCATCTGTTTTCCATTGTCCACCTCAGCTCTCTATCCATGACATACAAGACTATAAACTCTAAAGGGTTTGTTCCAGACCATGAGCAGATGTATTTCAGGTATAGGTCCAGGAGAAAACAGGTTCGGGTGGGTAAGAAATAGCGATTTTCCCTCCCTGCCTTTGGCTCCTTTCCCCCATAGTTGACTCATTTGATTCATCTTACATGTTCACCATGCTACATATTTGAACAATGTTTATTTCAGCAAGCAGGGAAAGTGTGTTTTGATGTGCATGGTAGGTATTAGAGTGGTTATTATTTGGGATGGTTATTATTACATGCTGAAAGACTGTTTTGCATGGACCACATACACGGTTGGAAATTATATATTATAGAATACCTATAATACAACACTGCATGTGTCAACAGTTGCTACAATACTACAAGTTGGAGTTGCTTCTTCTCTCATTCCTACTGTACTGTAAGAACAGTACTAAGCTACTTTACCACAATGAATGAAACCCTAACAGTTCAGGTGCTAGCCTACTAAAATCGCTGCCATAATGGTTGTTATGTTCACTCTCGATGATGCGTAAAAACTGCTTTGGCACTGTTGGAAGAAAATGGCAGACTTTGGCAAGCTAGAAAGTGTATTTAGATGCCATGCTGATTTCCTGGCCCTTGATGATAATGATGTGCACCCTTCAGAATTTCCCTTAATTCCCATTGCAACTGCTTCTTACCATTTGACATGTTTTCTTTTAGTTGGCATGCCAATAAATATGTCCAAATTACCAAATTTTCTGGACTCATAATCAACCTTAAAGGTAGCGAAGATCCAGTTATCTATTTTTACTTCTATGTGCTTTTTCTGTTCTCTTGCAAGACTGAATGAGTCGAAAGAGAAATTAAGTTAACAGGAATTTAATTTTAAACAGGCAAATATGAGACATTTCAACAATGATTTATGGCTAATTGTGAGTTCTCAGTGTGCGGATATTAAGCCTGCTCACATGCGCACAAATCTTTGGCTCTTTGTAATTCATAAGAAGAAACATTCCCACTGGCATGCAGTGTTTTAGAAATGTGAGTATAAATGTACATACCTTTTTGTGTACACAGATTTTTAGTGGTGAAGCTATATGCAGAATTATACACAAGGCCCCTTGGTGTGGCGTAAACCTCCTGGCAGCTCTGGAGAGGTTTTAATCAAGTGTGAAATCCTTTTGGAGTAGATGGCTACAGAACTGTGCTTGTGCTTGGAAGCGTGCTCCTCAACACTCTCCCCAACTCTCTTCCCATGAGCACCTTCGATAGCGAGAGGTCCATTTCACCGCTGTATTGCATAGTGACCAGTCTCTTAGTGGAGCTGAGAAAATTAAACTCCACTCATCATGCATGAGGCAGTGCACACGTTTCTCTCTGTTGCCTATCTTCTCTTTATGCTCCAAATTCACAGTTTTTTTCGTCCCCTCTTAATCAGGCATAAAAGTGTATTGTATTTGAAAAGAATCTCAGTTCATTGACATTTTTGTAATAATACCAAATTCAATTCGGCCTAGTAAACAGACAGAGAAGAATTTGCCACTTAGGCATAATGACATAATTAAGCATGAATAAGGCAGGACATTGCTCAATTGTGAATTAAATGTATTAAATAGCCTAAACATTTTGCTATTCAGGATTACAGGCAAAGCGAGATTAACCGCAACAGTAGATCAGGCTATGCATTGTCCTTTGTCCAATAATAATTATTTTAATAAACAATGGGACAAAAGCGTATGGATTACCCATTGAAAATAGCAATTTTAGACATAAAAATAATAAGGGACATGAAATGAAAATTCCACATTCCATTAAATGTTAATGAGCAGTTAAATCTTAAAACCTGGCCAATAAATGAGCTTTCTCACTTGGGCTTTTGATTGATTGATGCCTTGGTGGGCCAGATGCAGTTTTTCCAGCATCAGGGGTCTGACATTTTGTGGGATAATTATCTTGCCACTGGTCATGAGTACAATACTGATGGTTTGTCTCAAAGGCTTACTGTCAAGCTGGCATTTTCTCTATTAGCTGTGAACTCTCACTATTGCCTCTAGTACGTCATCTCTCGTGGTTGCATCATTCAAATGCAGTAACATCTCTCTACTGTGTAGTATTGATTGAGTACGCCACTTTCTCTGCAAATAAATTTACACTGTCTTCGGCACACTGTCCTGTAGCCACAAAACAAGACAGGGCATCTGCGATGGACATGCTCTTCCATGGCGTGTGCATCATCTTGACGTTATACCACTGCAGTCGTTACAGCACTTGGTATTTAACATTTGGATGATATCACGGGTTCAAATCTTAGTTATCTGCTTTCTGGCTTGGAGAGGGAACTGTTCATGTTCACAAATATTGATTTGACTGTCCTAGTCTAAAGGGATAACGAAGATGAAATTGAATGGTATTTCCATTTAATTCTGGCAGTATGTTCAGCTTCTCAACAGGTGGGCTGCTCAGCAGGTCTATTGGCTGCCATCTGTACATTTCTGGTGAACACATGTATGGGTTCTGCTGTGCAGCTTTACTTTTCGGAAACCGCACCGTATTTGTGGTGTTTCATAAGGCTGCTCTATTTGTGCGATACTCTTTTGTGGTAGCTGTATAAATTAACCACCCTCATTTTGGAGCTATCAGCTTGTACATAAAAATGAGGTCACTGGGTTGTGGGCCTATTTATTTAATTAGGAACAGTTGAATGAAAAATGGATAATAATCAGGGGCATGGAGCTCATTTCAGCACTGTCAATCAATAACTCATACAACAATGGTTTTGCCCCAGGGATCCATGGTTCCCTTTGTAACCAAACATTTTGTGTGTGGGTGCTTGTAGTCATGCTTGCTTGTTTGTCTGTGTTTTTTTTTTTTATGCTGACACGTATTTGGAGCACCATTTACAGTGACTACACACATACACAAGTCACATATAATAGGAAGAAATCACTACACTGCAGTGAGCATGTTAACAACAGGGTAACATAGCCTATCTCAAACATGCCAGACAAACTGCCGTATCTTTACATCTTTACCAAGTACTTGGCAGTGATGGCAAAACACAACAAAACACTCCAGCCCCTGAATGTATCACATCAACTAGTGGACTACACACACTGTAGCTCTCATTACACAGTGCATAGCAACTGCTACATAGCAACTGCTGCTGACTGCTTAGCAACAGCTGCAAAGACCTCAAGAAGAGGGGGAAGATTTTCATGGGGTGTTTCAGATGACACCATTTCCTTTCACAAATGGCTTTTCATACTTAAAAAATGTCTCCATATGAATTCCATTGTGATGCTTATCACTATGAAGCTGTCTGATGAGTGTCGTTCTCTTCTCTCTTCTGCCCATAGATATCCGTTCCCTCCCTGATGTGGCAATGACCGGAAACTGTACACCGGAGTGCAGTGAATTGGGCCACTCGGACGCCTGCTGGATGCCCGGGCATCCTTCGCCCGTACGCAAGACCAGGAACCCCCCCAAACTCTCGACCTTCGTGCCTTACCAGGAGAGAGGGAGCCTGGGACGTCTGGCCAACGGGAGCGCCAGGCTGGGTGGGGAGGAGCACCGGTCGCGCCTTCCACCCTCCCGCAGTGCCTATTCCAACAGTGGTCACGACCCCAGTCAGGACTGCCCCCTAGAGGAGATGCCCCTGAGTGTAGCCTCCGAGTTCCCACCCACCTCCCCTTCTGCCCACACTCCAAAAAGAGAAATTTACCTGTGAGGAACACGCTCATCTGATTGGTGCACATATGGAGGAAAAGACACACACACTTCAGAAGAAGAACCAGGCTGTCCATATATTGAAGCCAATGCCCTTTTTGTAGGTAACAATAGGCTGTGACTTATTTGATCACTGGCATGAACACTTGTTTTTTCTTCATTTCTTCATTAAATTATTCTGTTTATTTATTAGCTTATTTATTATGAATTCCACCAATTAGTTGATGTACTCCTTTATTTATACAAAATCTTGAAGAATATTATACAAACAGATCAAAAGGAAATACAGATGGTAATTACTACTTTAGTAGTACACTGATTTTTGTAGTTAGCCAAGTCCCAGTCTGTGAAGCGATCTCTTGAATTTGAAAGTTGTGATCAGTGCTCTTGTGCCATTATTAGATATAATTCAATAGACCGCCAGTTAAGCCCGACGAACAGGCATAACACTTTTGATTAAAAATCAAATAGAATGGTCTATCTTAATGTACAGTGCTGTAAATACATTTGAATGGTGTGTTCTACATATATTTTTGTCTGGCATAAGCTGATAAAAAAAATTGCCTCAGAATCTTAGCATATTTGAGCTTTTCTTTGCTGCTGCTGTTTAAACTTGATTGAAACCATCTCCAGAAGTGGAGCTAGATATTGTGGAAGGCATTCGTCTACACTCCACACAATCACACACACACACCTTTGACCCCCAATCATAGTAGAATGGCCTTTCCCTCTGCTCCCTGTAGTGCTGTGCCACTGGTGGAGAACGCTGTGTGGCAACATTTAAACTGACATTATGTTCCACTGACTCTCAGCACTGTGACCTATCGTTCATCACGAAAACGCTCGACTTGGCCACAGTACCCCGGAGTCACACTGACTAACCCCAAAGTAGTTACAAGATACATTCTGATTGGCGTCTCAGAGTGAAACCTTGTGACCCGCTCTGTTGATGAAATCGTACTGCTGCTGCAGTTTTAAAAGCTCTTCTGTATCGTGACAATCAGACCCGCTCCACCTGTAACTCAGTTACACCCCGCACCGAGGTCACAATCCATTATAACCCTTGCTTCTCAGCTCATAGCGTTTTCCCCTCACGATCCATATGAATTTCAATAGATCTTATGAATGCATAAGGAGGTATTTACATGAGTGTTCAGAACAGGGCACTCGAGTCCTGAGAGCCACTGGAGTGATACAGAGTACTTTCGGAAGTTACATATCATGCTGATGTAAGCTAGATAAGTGCTCTACATTCAGACCAACTTCTTTGTTTCTAAAGGATCCTTTTCTCGCTAAATGATGGTGAAGGTGAATTCAGTAGGTAATAATGCGCTCACTGAAACTTGTTGGCGGTGAAATAGAGGCCTTGAAGTGAACAGATAGGCTTGAAAAAATTCCTAGTGAGATATTGTCAATAATATGAGGGATTTCTAAATAAATATTTGATTTCATCAATAAATCTGCAAGTGTAGACAAATATTGAGATAGAACATGTAAAATAATAAGAGTTAGGTAGTAGGAGTCGGGTTCAATTTACCGTACCACCTGTCAGTTCTGATTTTGCTTGTATTGAGGACAACATGCTTTATCACCTTGTTAAGCAGTTTTCCTCCTTTCGCTATTGAACAGAGAATAAAAAAATAGGGCATGCCCGTGGGCTTTATCTATCTTTACAAAGATTTTCAAGTGATTCTGAAGGATATATCTGAAGGACACTATCTATTAGTCAGTAATTGGATGTTAATGATGACTACACCAGCCTGCCTCACAGCGTCGTAGAACTAGCCAATGTCTTTGATTTGAACATTGATTTGATTAGATTTGTGGGTACCTTTCACCTCTCTTTTTTGACCTCTGCAGAGTATTTCCATAGTGAGATAGTGGCTCTGAGTAAGGGTGGAAGAGCCTGGAATGGACATTTCCTAATTAGGGTGAGTAATGAGTCCTGAGCTAGGGCATGTGTGAGCACACCCTCAGGACAACACACCCGCCAGATAATGCAAATCCACCCGCAGAGCTACAATCAGTTAAAAGGGGTATTTTTATCAGCACTTACCTCATCATGCTGCCATTGAACACTGCGTTTAGAATAATTAAGCTGAAAACATATGGAAATTACTGGACATGGCCATGATTAAATAAGGTGGGCGATTATCCTGCCTTGAGGGGGAAAAAGCACATTATGCCGTTTTCAAAGCCATTTAGCGACTGAAATAAAATTCAGACAACAGTCATGATACACTGTGATTAAGCCCCCATGGCCCCCCAAGCTCCCCCTCTCAGTGCCGCGGATAGCAGCTTCACAAACTGCAAGCAGCGGGTAAGATCACTGACCTGGAATTAATGACAAGTGTGAAAGATAGCAATGATGAGTGATAACGCCAACGTCACATAGCCTCTATCACAAATTTATCTTTTTAGCAGCTTTGACTCCAATTCAGATTCACTCATTCTGACCGCTTTGTATCAAGATTAATCTCTGGGGTAAAATCTTACCAGCCTAGAAATATTCGTTCCTCTTTAGTGAATCTGGAACGTATCTTCAGATTTTCTTTGATTCCCAATACGTCAGTTGAATGGGGTAACTCTGAGCTGATAAGTCATAAACGCCGGTTGTTACTCCGAATGGAACGGAAAGAGTTTGGTTTGAGTCCCTGAAAAACATAAACCCTCACCCTGGGCCTATTTTCCCCGTCTCAGTGAGTCGGACTCTTTTACTCCAGCCGATATGACTGGCTTTTCACCCCTGGAACAACGTATCACGGGGGTTTGACCTTTCTTTTGAACTCATGCTGAATTAACTGTGTTTACTTCTCTCTCAAACACAGCGTGGTCCTCCTTGATCAAAGTAAGAGGACATCATGAAGCACCTAAATACACTCAACAGTATGTCAAATAATGTTTAATTTGTATTTTAGCATTGATTTCATGTTGAATTCACTTGAGTATCTTTTGCCTCTCTGTAGTGTGTATTGTATGGTGATCATTTCTGTGGACAGATGGACAAAGTACAGTACCGAAATTGGCAAAGGATTTTTCTTACCGATCAAAGACTCTTAGCAAACTGGTTGTGAAAAAAAATATATATCTCTTGATGGTGTAGTGTACATAGATTTCCACAACCCCCGTGTCTGCTGTCAAGCAGGCGATGAGTTTAGCATGAATTCCAAAGATAATTGGTAGAAACTGTTTACTGTTTTTTTCTCTGAGATGTTAGTGCTGGTTCCTGTTCCAGAGCCCTCTCCCAAACGAACTGAAATTAACTGAACATTTCATCTTTTTCACAGTTCATCTAGAACAAAGACGATTGCCTTGAAAATATGTCTTTGCAGGAGAGAACCTAGTTGTTATCCTAATTGTTGGTATATTTATATAGGACAAAATGCTTGTGATGCCATGTTTTTGTACAGTTTTATGTACATACAAGTGAAGCTTTCTAAAAGTTCTGACAAAAGCCGATGGCATATAAAAATTGTAACATGTTTTCTTGAGATGTGCACATCTTGCCTTGGTTGGATTGACCTTTGCTGAGTCAGTGTGAATGTGGCCGTTCTATGCCTGCACTGTAGTCATTCACCGACTCCCACCTCCTGAGGACTTAATCAGTTTTTATGTTTATCGTGAACAGTGGATCGTCTTATCTTACCAGTTTGTTAAATTCCTGTGTTCTGCTTTGTTCTGTTTTCGCATGTTGACAAATTCTCTTGTAATACTGTAAGTCCTCATGAACTTTGTAATAAAATCACTGCAGGGAAAAAATGAATGCCGTCGGTGTTTTTTTTTCTTTCTTTTTTTTCCTTTTTTTTTGTTGTGCAAGGTTTTTTTTTTTTCAGCAGTTCTTAAATTTTTATAAGGGGTTTTGCAGCCTTGAACCTAAATTGTGTAAAATTTGTCTCACCCTGGGGCCCGGGCTCATTAAGACATACTAGTATTCTTGTCATGTGGGGATCAGTGCTTCATTTCTAAGTCAGGAAGCCCCTGAATATTGAGAGGGACACATTCAAGGAGCTTGAAGTGGCGGAGTCCCAGAACCTGTTAACTGGTGAAACTCGTGGTAGAGAAAAAAAATTGTGCCAGAGGTGAATAGTCTCCACCATGCAGCCTTACCACAGTACAGAATACTTCTTCACAGCATTCATCAGTTGCCCGTACTCTACATAGGTCCACATTTAGCATTGAGGCTTACGAGATAGCAGTGTAACTTATTTTTGACATATCATTGTGCCTTTACTAAAATAAGACAGAGGGAATGTCAATTAAACCGTTTCTATCAGGAGCCAATTGAGAGCGACCTACAGTTGAAAGCTTTCAATGAAAGAGAGCTGTTCCCATGTCTGGGTGTACATGCTAGCAATTAACTAAATTGACTTTTGACAATTATTGTTCCATAGATATCACATTATTTAACTATGTGAGCAAAGGTAATGTAACATGAGTGAGAAGGCAATTGCAGACCTGTTTCACAAACAATATTCAAGGCAGTCAGTCTCTTTTATTTGTATTCCTAGCAATTCTCTCTCACATATTGTGGTCACAGAAATACTCTTAGGGTGCTATGGCTCTGTCCCTTGCTATCTTTATCCTTGGTTGCTTGCAGTTTTGGTGATCAAGGAATTTAAACTTTTTCTACTTTTTCTGCATTCATTTGAATTCACTCAAAAACAGTGTAAGCTAAAGGCCTTAAATGTAAAATGGAATATAAAATGTATGAATGCATCTCACTATTTATAGACAGGTCTATTTTATTTTTTGAGGAGGTTCAGTTTATTTGCACAAATGCTAAAAACCCTTGGAAAAGAGAGAAAAACAGACATACAAACTGTGGATGATGCAAAATAAAAAAAAACCCAAACAAAACCCTGTGGGGCTTATATGAAAATATCTCACCCAGAAAGAGGAAGAGGAAAAAAATCAAGATGATAAAAATGACACAAATGACATCAAAACTCAAAAATGTGGAGAATGGTACAATAACAACAAATCCATAAATAATAAGTAAGGCAAACAAAATATAAAAGTGATATTGTTAGTTCACTTTTAATCAGATCATTTTCCACAGGTTAGAAAAAGGACAAATGACTCAAATGGAAATTCTCAAATGGACTCAAATGGAATAGCTTATTTTCTGCACACAATGTTGGCAGATATCTAAAAAGGATATTCTAGAAATGTTTGTGATGTAAAAATCAACTGCTGATGAAAATTTAATTTGCATAAGCATTAAATTATTTCATTTTAGGCTTTATTGGGATTTGGGTTTCATTTTGGGCTCAACTGCTTTACTGACAACATTTCATATCATGTTATGAAGACTTAATCTTTAGATTGTCGCTAATGATTTTGATCAATATTTCCAATATCATTCTAATTCTGCCCTTCTTGCTAACAAATATGATATCAGGTGTCTTGTGTATCTTGTGATGTTTAGGGTGTAGGCTGCACTTTATTTCAAAATAATCTCGGACAGTATATGGAAATGGTGGTTCATTTCTGGATGTCATTTGAAACCGATTTCTAGAGTTTCAGCAAAGGTAATCCCTTGTGTCACTATATGAAAAAGTAACATAAGCTAGATTTTTAGTGAGAGAACCCACCCAAAACACAGAGGTTGTACCTTCTTGTTTAATTTTATCATTTAAGTCAATTTGGGGGGAAAAAATAGGCACTCACTGAAAACTGAATCCTCTGCATCTTTATAAATAATGGCAGGCGAGGAATGAATTTCAAAAAGGTAATTTTTAACACAAGATGTGCAAAAAGTCAAGGGGTAGACACTCCTAACTAATGGCAAAAGATGATGTTAAGTGAGAAGTTTACCTCAGCCAAAAGCTGCAAAAAGACAGGGAATTCAAATAACAGTTGAGGCCAAACTTCAGGTCAGTGCTAAGGATATCCAGCACTCAGCCTTTGGAAATTGCCTGTCACAGTCCTGCAGCAGTGGTCTGCTCTACTGTACTTCAAATGATATTTACTCGTAAATGGGCTGACTGTTTCAAACCTCAGAGAGCAAAGAGATGCTATAGGTGTCCTGAGACTGCTGAGCAATTGCACTGGCCAATAGTATGTATTAACTCTTCTGGAGCTACATAAAGGCAGCCATTCCCCCTGTATAAGCCTGGAAACCTACACTCATTGGGCTCATAGTCCTCACTGATACCAGCAAACATTATGGTTAAGATTTTAGTCAATGTATGGCTTTCCTATGTAAGGATTTCAGGACTGTGAAGTCAACAAAGACACCACTGTACACATGTTGTTTCATATAACTATCCAGACCTTTGAACCTTGAAGCATTATTTGAAGAAATGCTTGCAGAAAGTGACACATCACAGGGCTCAACATGGTTAGCTGGACCTTGAAGGTCTTGGAGATCATTTGTTCATTTTTCTACATACTATTACATTACATTCTAAAAATATAGAAATCAGTGTATTCTAAAATGCACTACAGTAGATCACATTCAGTTCCAACTTTTGGCCCAGTCATTTATAAGTGCAAAAATATAGTCCAGTAGAACTGAAGCAACATATCCATCAAATAGTATGCAGAATATTTTTAGGAGTCCTAAAAGGCTATGCAAGAAGAGGCAAGGCAGCCTGCATGTCAAGTATTTGCTGCCATGAATTCACATCTTTGTTAAAGTCACAATGTAATACAGTAGAGTGGCTTGGTCTTAGTCTAAAAATAGTTGTCAACAAAGTGCAAGGTGGCCTTCATATTCAATATTTGCTGTTAGGATGTAAATGTCACAATGTTGGCTAATTGTGTAAGCTGTCACAATATTTGCTGTCACAGTGTCAAAGTTACAGGCTTAATGTAAATGTGAAAATATAAAAGGAAAAGAAAAGAGAAATCACTCTAAAACAAGTCTAAGGCTATATAACCTTTAATACATTTCACAAGGCTATTTAATAATAGACAAAGTATCGTAATTTGCTGTCGTAAATCTCATGAAAAGGCCATAATGTAACAGTGGTGTGGTTTATCTCCCTGATCTTGAAAATCCCCCCCTCATTTAAATGTGCCATTGGTTATACAGAATAAAGTCAAGACATGCTGGTGATTAAATGCCATATAAATAAATGAACTTGAACTTGAAGACATCACAATGGGGATTAGCAACTTAATTCCTCTGCCTGGTCCTCTCCATCCATCCAGATGGACCAACAGGAACGCTTGCCATTTCAATAACTTGTAAAGTTATATAATTAGACAAATTGTGGGGACGCAGAAGCAGATATATCATTTGCATGTACCATACTGTGACTCTGACTTCTGTCTTTTCACACAATTTTTGGGCCATGCCTATATTTTATTTAAGTTAGGTAAGGCTAAACTTACTAGGGAATGACAGAGCAAGCCAACATTATCAGTGAGGTTGGACATGGGACAGCCAGTTAGTTGTAGTACATCATATGTTGCTGTCAGGGTAAAGAAAAGTCTTGTTTAATGTGACACATAGGATACAGTATCAAAAGCTTCATTTTTTCTATGAACAGCACAGTGACTGGTGGACTCTGGATAATGTAGTCTGCTATCCAAAACATTCTACAAACCTAGATGTATCCAGAGTTGGAATAGCAAGTACCAGTATGGAGGCTTACAAAAGTCAAAAGTAGCAGTGTAGCATACTGATGAGTGCAGGCAAAGTTCCAGCAATGGCAATCTGATGACCATTTTTTGTAGCTTTTGGCAGAGGCAAACTTCTCAATTACAATGTAGCCTTTTCCCCATTAAAAGTTATTTTGTATTCCTAATAACACTGTTTAGATTGTTACTCCTGCATTATAACATTTGTCCTCTCCAATGGATTTTACAATGGGTAAGGGGCTGTACTTTCTAATTTATTAGTCTATTTGACTGGTAAGGCATTTCACTCCACTGTTGTGGTGAAAGATGACATAACTGGCACCTTCAAGACCTATTTGCTGCTGGAAATTTCTCCTGTGTAAGGGCAGACACAGGGCTTTTCAGAATTGCACTGTAGTGCTGGCTGTCTATCTATCAATTATTAATGTGTCTACTTTCTGCAGGAGACCCTCTCACTTGAGGGATGTGCTGTCTCAGTATTATGGTTATTATCTGCTTTTGGACTCACGGAAGTGTTCACATTGCTATTCAGGGGAGTCACTTAGTGTTGGGGAAGAGAGACCTGAGACCATGTGGAAATTGACAACACAATAAAGATGAGACCAGGAAGGTGATAAATTGAAGAAGACGTTAAATCGAGTCAATAACTCAATACATATCTCATGAACAGCCAGACTTATAATTCAGTTTGCCAGATCGTGATACTCTTTTTTTTACAGTGTGGCTAGCTGACTTCACTGCTGTAACATGTGAGCTGGTTGTAAAGTAAAAATTAAGAGTGTTCATCAAACTGAGGCCATTTCAGTAAATCTAATAAGATAATACTACCTGCAGTGGTGTTAATAATCTACTGTAGACCTACAGTTTGTACTGTGGTTGAAACAGTACAAACTGACACCTTCTGGATGCCAAGGAAATTGCATTGATACTATACCTGTGAGACAAGCAGGGCAAAGAATAACTAGCCCTAAACCTATAACTCTCATATATGAAAAAAAAAAAAAAAAACATTAATGTATTTCTGCGTCTTTAAACCTTATGAAAGCAATAAAGCCTCAAAGCCCTCTGCCTGCAGAGTCACTTTTCAGCAGGTGCACGACTTCAGAAGTGGCCTATACAACTCTAATGCTGAGATTTGAAGAAAATAGTGCTCAGCTGGTGGAAGGTGGAAACCTTGCTTCACAGGTTTGCATGTATTTTTCAACTCTGCAACATTTATATGAACATATCTATTAGCGTATAGATGTTCTTTATAGAGCTGCAGGAGGCACTGCAGGGAAACACTGCTCTCCTGTAGCCTTTTCCTCAAGATGAAAACACTACTCGGCTACTGCTGCTGTTGCCTTGGAAACCTGGTCACTCTCACTCTTTTACCCACACTCTTCACCACTTGCTTCATTAAGTGCGTTGCTGCTGGCAATTAGAATAAAACCAGCGGCAGGGCTGGCTGTCTTGAAATGCAGTCTCCAATTAAATACTGTCAAATAGCAATGTTACTTCAAGCTACATCTGCTCTCTATATAATAAACCGTATACCCGAGAGCTATGCATCTAAAAGGCTGAACTATATATGAACGTCATCAAAACCCATGTTTGTTAGAACCATGAATACAAATGCAACATGGATCAGGTGTCATTTCAGTGTTTCTGTTGCTGCGTTACTGCGATGCTTTGTGCTCAATTAAGCAAAACAATGTTCAGAACATCACCACATACAGTTCACCAGAGGAGGAAAATGCATCGCTGATCAGTCCAAATCTATCCTTACACTGTATGTATCCTACTATTTCAACTGTTCCAATATATTTTAGAGGAATAATCACATAGCATTTCAGTTTTTCTTGTCCATTCACGCCTATTTCAACATATATTATTGATAACACAAACACAGCAGGAAAGAATGCATGTGGATTACAAGCCTTTAAGTTATATCATACCCAGCAATAAGCATTACTGCTCAGCATTTGACTTTGATACACTGAGGATGTTTTTGCTGCATTAAAATTGATGAAGCAATTTTAAGTGAATCATCATTACAGGACATTTGCTTTAAGTCAATAACTACACTTGAAAAGACTGTACGGTGCATTTCATGTACAACATCATCCTTAATTTAATCTTTTTCTATCTGTCAGTTGCTCTCTCAGTCCCACGCACCTAAATACACACACACACACGCACACACACTAAAAATAGAGGGAAGCAGTTAGTGCAACCTCTCCCTCCTCAGTTGTGTCTGTGAAGCTTTGCATTACTCATTTAACACTCTATTACCTCCCACCTGAGCTCACACTCTCAATCATTACTGAATTACCTACAAGCTATCCATCTGCATTGACAGACCTTTTATAATAGAGCGACAAGCCCTCAAACCGACCCATGTCAAACGTAATTGCTGATATCGGAGCAATTTAAAGTGCATGCAATCCTAAACATTGCAGTCAGCCATGAAGTTTCACAATATCATGATTATTTGCGTAAACACAGAACATAACACGTATCTTGAAGACACAGTCAGCAATTATTCAACCCATCTTTTGGGTATATTCATCTATGTTCTTGAAGAGTTTGACATCTAGATGAACCTTCATAACCCATCATAACTCAAAAGACTCAAAAGGATTTTTACTTCAGTGTTTACTTTCCAAATGTAAACAAGCCTTTTTACAGTCCACACACGTATAACTCATATTTAGCCGTCTGTCAGTTCCTCTTGGAAAAGATCAGAAAATAAATTTCAGTGTGAATATCTTCAATCTAATAAATCATTGTGTAAACACAGCCGGTGGTTGACAGTGTTTCAACATTTCATCAACAGATGAGTATACTGCAACCAAAGATTGGGGCTCTAAGTTATGATACCTCTCCACTGAGTGAGATTGACTTTTAGTCCTCGCGATCATTAGTTTTAACATGAAATGACACCATGACTATGAGGTTAAAGCGCAGACAGTTTAATTTATTTGAGGGTATTTTTAGGCATATCAGTATCAAATAACTGAAGTGAACTTTTTGAACATAGTCCCACCATTTCATTGTGCCAGAAGTATTTGGTCATATTAAGATTATGTTTAAGAGTCGTAAAAATCTTTAATTGCTTCTAGACATGTGAAACCTATATCTTATTTTTTTCCCAGCCAATTAATTTCTATGGATTTCTATGCATTGCTAAATTACTTCAAGATACATACAATATCAGGTTGGGACAACAAAAAGGCTCTGGTAAACCTCTTGCTCCTACAGAAAAGCGGAGGTGTACAACTTGATGTTTGTCTCTAAACAAAATCCTATTAATACTAAAGGAAATTTAAGAATAAACTTAATGTAATAACCTCCCATTAACGCAATAAACCATTAACAATTTGCAGCAAATGGTGTAATAATCCTGTTAGCGTAATACATTTCCCGTTAATGCAATAATAGTTAACCACCATTAATGTAATAACTTTGTCCCGTTAATATAATAACCAAATGCTTGACTGTAATGCTAAAGCCCTCTGATTGGCAATGTAAGCTATTTACAAAGATCACCAAAGACCTCTTCCATACATATTCATCCTTTTTAACAGAATCTTAATTAAAAACCAAATGTTTGAATGGATGACAGCTGTGTAATGGATTTTTTGTGTTATTACATTATCAGTTCAGTTGTAACATGTTGAAACTGAAATTTTCAACCTCCTAAGGCAATAAAACTCAGTAATGTAATAATTGTTACACTGATAGGGAAATTGATTACGTTAACAGGATTATTACACCATAAGCTGCAAATAGTTATTATGTGACTGGTTTATTATGTTAATGGGAAGTTATTACCTCAACAGTTGTAACAGTGCATTCTGAAATTGGAGTTCTGTGCATGCACAAGTGTTCAAAGCTGGGCTGATAACCAAGACTTTTAGGAGTTTTTCTTTTTTTGCTTGGTTTTACTTTAGAGTGAGTAGTTCATTCAACTCTGAGCACTTTTTTATTTACTTAGACTGTCAGAAACTAGAGCAGCAGACAGATTAGGGGAGGCACAAGAGTGAAGGCTCTGGCCGGATTCAATCTTGGACCAGTGGGGCCACACATGGCTCCAGAGTTCAACAGAAATATCCCTTATTCACAGGAAGAGAAACTTCAAATCATGAATTAATTAAGCACTCTTATAGGAAACTTGATTGCCAGGTGTCCTCCTTTCCTTACAGCTTCCTTGGCCCCCCCACCTCCCAACTGCCAGCTCCAAAGTCTCTGTCAGCCCAGACAGAAAAGCATAAGCCAAGCCCTGCCCACAGGTACCAGTGAGCTCTGTTCCTCTCCCTCCTGCACCTGCTGGCTTTAAGGGTTGGGGCTGATGAGTTAATGCGGATCAGGTGTTGTAATTGAAGATTGCCACCAGCTGGTTGTGGTGTAGCTTGGCAGGGTAGAGCGGAGCAGAGTGGAACTGGCTGTGGGCTGAACAGGTGAGCTCTGCTTCACTGCTGCTGGCCTCTCTCCATGGTTTCTGGAGCCACACAACCCCCTTATTCATGGAGAGGTACTTAGACGTGTGTCTCCTGGCACCATGTGCACATAATGGATCTAACAGTAAAACAATAAAAAAAAAAAAACCTAGTGCTTCATTGAATATAATATTAATCCTATTCTGAAGATACCCTCAAATTAAAACCAACTAACCTCATTAGCATTGTATCATTATACATTCAAAGTAGAAAGAGAATGGAGCCAAAGCATCAAACAGTATTTCACTGTCCAAATACTTGCGGAGCTCATTGTGGCACCAAATATTCAGTTACTTTAATGCAAACCACCCACGTACTCAAAGGCATGTGGGCCAGTAGCGATCTGTATTGGATTAAATCAGCCACAAATTCTGTTCAACACTTACATGAGCTCTCTGCTAGCCAGGGAGAGAGCTCACTTACTACCTCTTTACATGTAGCCTTAGAGGATACATTTAATGCTTTCCATTTACATCTCTAAACCTGACAAACATGACACTTAAGCAGTAATCTAATTAGCCACCACTACAGGTCCAAATGGAATTAACACAGTTTGCTTTTTCCTAAGACGTCTTCAGCATATACAGAAGATGTCTTCAGCATAGATGTCTAAACTACATTAGCATTTTCTCTTTCCCCTCTTACTCTCATTTCCATTAGCGGCTTAAGCTGTGCATTTACAATATCTAGTACTGACTGCAATAACTGATAAAGGCTCTTGACATCAGAGTTCGTGGTTTGATTTTCTTTTCGCTGAAGTGCCCAGCAGAGTTTCAGTTGGACATACTGTTAGAAATCCAACCAAATCTATTACAGACACGCATGTACGGCGATAAGATTCAAGATAAAGTTAATTAACTCCTTAAGGTTTTGCACAATGTGAATTAGTGAAAACTATTATAAACAATTAATGACGCATGCCTTGCACAGCTGGACTATGAAAAAACACACAAAAACACACATGCCTGCACACATTTTTTTAAGGTCTTTTTTAGCTGCTGCTGTTATCCAGAGGGACTTAGAATACAAGCAAAGGAGTTTAGCATCTTGCTCAAGGACACATGGCTCTTGCTGGGATAGAACCTGAGACTTTCAGTGTTTTTTTCTAACCACCAGGGTCTCCTGCTGCTCCCAAGAAATTTGAAGTTGATCATTACATTTATACACTGTGGCGTCTGGGTGCGAAGCCAGGACCTCATGCTTCTCCGGCAACTAAATTGCGCCACCCGGACCTGCACCACTCAGAGGAGAGACAGGTCAATAGAAGGTTACTTGAGTCAGTGGGTTGTTTGTCAAGTGCAATTACAAGAAAAAAACGTTTTTGAGTCTGATGTTACTCAATATACAAACCAGGTAGAGAAAGGATAAGAAAGTAAACTTTAATGATTGGATGGCGGATTGTAAGAGGTATGTGCAGCACTTATATTGCTCTATGTAATGTGAGCTGTTGAAAGTGTTGTGTAAGGAACCATAAAAGGGCCAGTATAGGTTTTTCACAGGAACAGAGGGTAAATAAACACAGAGGCAGAATACATTGCATAAAATATGCATGTTCGTCCTGAAGTAGAAAAGGTAAGAACAAGGCACAAACAAGGCACCAATGAGTGCTGAATAAATAAGTAGATAAATAGGAAACAAATAAGCTCCCTATAATATGCTAAGAAGCTTAAGGTAATTTTGAAGGTCTATGAAACCTTGAGTGCACTTGATATCTAACTAAAAAAAAACACAAACAGTTCACAGTATCAAAGTGTATTTAGTCGTTTGGATTCAAGTTTTACAAGCAACAAAGCATGATTAATTCAAAATTATATGTAAGAACAAAAGAAATCCCACAACAAATGAAATGTTAAAGAAGAGCTATGTGAGGAACATTTTTTCTTGTACTTTCTGTAATATCGCCTGAAGGCATTACAGCCTATTGTAGGAAGATGGTCTGGGCTTACTATATTTTACAGACTGTGATTTGTAATAAAATATTAAGTATCGCCTAATTAGCAGATTCCTTTTCAGCTAGTGGATCATAGAATCTGAGTAACAAACAGCAATTTCAGTCTCTATAAATAATAGTTAGTGCTAGTTTTAGTGTAGATATTTTTATTTACAAACTAATTTTAATTAGCAGCTAATTTACCTGAGAAATTAAACAGATAATAACCCTACTTACATGTAGTTATCACTCATTATATTGCAGCTGCAGATCAACTTGCATGTCAATTAACAGGTATTTCGTTTAATTAACTGCAATATCAATAAATAAAAAGCCAGCCATGATTGATTATTGTCTACTAAATCAGTAGTGGTGTTCAGTTATAAGTTATTCTATTCACTGCATGTCTCATTATGTCTGGTTCATAGACTGCAATCTAAAGGGCTTCTAGCTATTTGATATAGAAAGCTGTTTCAACGTTTGAAGTGTTTCATTATATTTAACTAAGGAGTTAAGATTTAGTTTGCTAGGGAGTTTTTCATAGGAATATTAGCTTTCCTGCCATTAGTCCTGGTGTTAGTTCACTGAGTGCAGAGTTCACAACCTAATCACCTGACACTTGAAACTAATCACCTGCTTTATACAGTTCTTCATCCTTTTATGGCAGCCTCTAGGTGATAGAGCAGTTGGTTGTGTTTCTTGCTGATAGGTGATGTTGTAACTCTTTTGATTAATTTCATAAGTCTTCTTTTCTCTGATGGTACCTCTGTTTTGGGGGAGGAATCTTCTGGAAAACAGGAACACAGGAAAACCTCCTGTGGCATTTAGCAGGCAGTGAGTTAACCTCGCTGACTGGTTAGAGCCATCTGTCACCCGGGCAGATCCAAATAATTGATTGGCTCATTATCAGAACTCCATGTCTTCTCTGCGTGAGATATTGTTACGTTATTTGGCTCTAGCAACCCATTATTTCACCAGGGTCGTTGCACACTTCATTCATTAATGCTCTCCTCTCTGACAGCTGACATGTTTGAATACTACTGACTGATCATAATCCAATCAAAACTTTGAAAGCGCCTTTTATAAATATGAGGCTAAAGTCAACTGTAGGCTAAACAACAAATATTTTTGGCTCACCCAAATGTCCAGGAGGTTCTACATTTTACAGATTCTGAACATTTTTACTAACCATAATCCAACACCTACTAACTAACACTTACTTTTTTGAGTATTTTTTAAAGTCAGTAATTTTACTTTTACATAAATGTTTTTACTTAAGTATTGTACAATTTATATTATACATACATATTGTACATTCCATAAGCATCAGAAACTGGACTAACATAAATTGATAAATTGTGGAGAAGAAGCAAAGAAGGGAAGTGTAATCTGGCTTTACTTAGTTTGTGCACATTATTTTGTAATATCAATTTTTTTCAATTAAAAGGCTTCTTTTTAGAATTGCATGGAAAAGATCACATCTAACAACATTCTCTTTTGTAAAACGTAACTCAGTAACTTTTACTCTGAGTACATTTTAAATGAGCTGCTTTTTACTTTTGCATAAGTAGATTTTTACACCAGTACTTTTACTTACGTAAAATATCAGCAAAGTAACAATACTTCTACTTGAGTTCTGGTACTCTTTCCACCACTGACACTAACACTAACTGTGCTTGAGATACTCCACTCAGTAGTAGTAGCCTTTTAGATGCTATTTGCTTATTTATTACAGCACAGTATAACATTAATGAGCAGTCACTGCACCTTGTGCCACTGACAGAAACATGATGCTGCTGTTATTTCAGTGTTGTGACACAAATGAACTATAACTATTATACATCTCACAATAATCGCACCCAGCACAGCTCACTCTCCAAACCTTTCATTGGTCACTCACTGCGGGTGATTCTCCATAGACTCTCTACCTAAGCACTGGCTGATTGTAATCTCAGTGAACAGCTGACCTCCCTCCCCCGGAGTGACAGACTCTAACCTTTAGGAGGGACTGACCCATTTCCCCAGGGACAGTCAGTTTAGACGGCAAGTTCACAGCGATCGAGTCTTTTCAGCGGCAGCCGAAAAGAGCACGGGCTTGTGGAGGGGGAATCCGCGCACAGCTCATGGATGTCAAACCCTTGGAGCTTTGCCTGTTCACCACTTAGTAATTGGTCATCTATCTACTCTCCTGTGATCAACAGTTTAGTTCCGGCTCCATGGGCCAATCATTTGTTTCTGGTCTCATAGTTGCTTGTTTGCTTCCAGTTGTGTAGTCAGCTGTTTACTTCTGGTCCTATGATCAGACATTTATTTCTGGTGCTGTAGTCAATGGTTTACGACTGGTTTTGAGGACATTGGTAGTCTATCTGTGGTGTGCTGTATTTGTGCAGCAACCATTTTCTGCTTGAGTTTATTAATTGGCCTTGGACTTATTTAATGCAGTGGAAACGTGTTTTGTCCTGTGTGTAACTCAGAAACAATTATAAACATCAGTCATACATCTCAAAGGGAGAGAGGGAGAAAAGATGACAGAATATACTTCCATGTGTGTCCCACATATACAGTATGTATGAGTGTGAGTAGTGAGTGTGTGTGTGTGTGTGTGTGTGTGTGTGGGGGGGTGCTTTTCTGCTTGCATGTGAGCAAAAGTGCATCTGTCTGTCTTTCCTTTAACAGTGTGAGCTCCTACATGTAACTAAGCAGGTGAGACTGGAAAATGTAAATGGATAGGTAGAGTGAATAGAAAACTTGTATTATATCTTTTGCCGCAGACAGCAGCCCTGGTTGTGGAATGAGGTTGAGCGGGACACTCCTGTGCACAATACTGAATGGAGCTATGGGAGCAGAGTGGGGTCGTGGTGGGATGAGTGAGAGCAGTGTAATGAGAGAGAGAGAGGTAAGTAGTGGCTTACATATTGAATGGGGAGGGAGCAGGGTTGCCATCTCCGGGGAAAAAGATATAAGGCATGTTGCCCAACTTTGTACTCTAAGAAAAGTCTGTAGCAAATTATTACTTAGTGCTTCATACTTACAGTAAGTGTTTGTTTGTATGAACTATGATTAGGATGCATTAGATTGATTAAGTGTACCTTAAGCTTAGACCTGGACTATAAGTGTCAGGAAGCCTGTGTGCTGGTAGCTTGATTAGGCAGCAAGAACAGCACTCAGCCTTGTAACCTTGTAAATGAGATGACACTATGTTCTTAGAGGCAGAGATAGGCAAAAATACATCAAATTACAACAACTTGCTCATCAAATGCATCATAATAAATTCCTAAATTGTGGTTTTAAAAATGTATTTAATTACAATATGTAATTTGAATTTGAAAAATTCAAAAAATACATTAATTTATTTATGATTTCATTACCTATTTATCACCTATAAATACATTATTTTGTGTATTCACTTGTACTATGCACTTGATGACATTTTGCCTTTTTCATGCTGCAAAGCACTTCCTAACATTTGATTTAAAAAGAGCTATACAAATAAAGCTTATTATTCTTAAAAAAACAATCTTTAAGTTTTGTAATTGAGCAATTAGCTACAAGAGGCTGAACAGCTAAGAGGTGATGTTAGCCCCAACGCCAAGTGGAGTAAAACACTGCATCAAATGGCTTATTGCTTTTTGAAAACATCAGTCGAAAGAATGCAAATGTTCACTAAATCTTTTATTCTTAATCAATAACATTTAAAAAAAACAATTAAATGTTTGTTTCCACCAAACAATATAGCTCTTGAACAGTAGCCAAACAACATATTTATATTTACTAAGTGACACATCAGTAGGGGCATGAGTGGTGATTTATGGTTAGCCTATGTGTGTGTTTATTGCTTTTTTACAACGGCTTTGAACGTGACTCAGGCAATCAGAACTAAAGTCCTGAACTATCCATTTTATGACAAACATCTTATATGAAAAATTTTACTACAACAAATTGCATGGCTAAACATTCCAGCTAGTTAGCCAGATGATGCCTCCAGCTATAGCCAGGAATATCAGTTTGCTCATTGTTTTTCCATCCTCAAAGAATATTGCTCATTTGTTGTTGTTTTTTTTCTCATAATATGCAGTATTTCAAACACTTTGTTCAGGATGTTCATTGAACAGTGCAGATGGGGAATGAATGGAAGGGTCATAGCTATCTAAATGGATCTGTGCATGTCAATTGAGACACATGAGCTTCCCAGAGACTATGGCTTGACAATGTATCTATCACTGTGCTACAACCAAGTGTGCAAAATCTGAACCTACTCTGCTTTATAGAAATATGATCTATACCATAAAGTACTTAGAACATTTTGGAAAATACTATGTTGATTCCAGCCAAATACAAAATTCAAACATTCAATGCAAATCTATGATGATAAATGTCTACCATTGATTACATAGTGAATAGGGTTGTGCTACTATTTGTATCTGTATTTGTTCAACCAACCAAATTATTTGTATTTGTATTAGGGATGTTCCCAAATCTGAATACCATATTTGGCGTTTGACAAAAAAATATGTTCATTCCAAATTTTTTCAATATTATTCCAATATTATAGTATGCCTATAATCGTGGAGAAAACATGTTCAACTGAAAACAACCTGACTGCTTTTCCCATTGAACTCAAAAGACAAGGGACAGAGCTTCTCTGTATTCCAGTCTGCCTGTCACACACGGAGCCGCAACAGCCGATTGAAAGAGAGTTGAGAGCGTTGCTTGGTTATAAGCTTTTTGTTTGCGCTGGGAATAGTCTAATTATTTTGATGACTAATTTAGCATTACTCAGACCAGTTTTTCTCTTTTTCTTGTCCCAGCAGGTCTGATCTGCTGGTAGACTTTGCGAGGGGGAGTTGGTTTGTGCAGTTCATAACATAAGGTAGTTCATAATGAAGATGTGTATAACTGACTGGAAAACATTTATGTGATTTTGGAGGGTCTATGTGCACGTGCACCAACTAAAGACACAAAAATAGCACACACTTTCGCCAAGACGTAGTCTGAGTAGGCGGAGGTGCAAGCGTAATTTTTGATACCAAAATTGCTCTGCACCACCCAATTTGTATTGACACTCCCCTGTAGTGCGCCCCCCACCCATTTAGGTGCAAGCAACGTCGTGGCGAGCCACAAAATGACCAAACAGAATTACCGCTTCGCCGGTGCAAGGTCACTGCGCTTGACCTGCGCTGGCATGAAATTAGGGCCCTCGGTATCATGAAAATTAAATTGCCAGGAGATTCATACATTAATGAAACGGACAAAAGAACCCATCAATTGTTATCTAAAAAATGTCTCTTATAGTGATTTAAAAATACTCTGTCCATCTCTCACTTTCTGTTTCTTTTCAGCTCTAATGAAGTCTCTCACTCAGTTGAGTGATCTCACTTTCAGAACCCCCTTTTTTTTTTCAAGGAGACCTAATTAGACTTCACACCCTCTCTCTGTCGATCTCGTCTAATTAAAGGTCTCTCATTCTTCCCCTCTCCTTGTGTGTCTGGAACTCGTCAAATAAAGGTCTCACTCTCTCCCTATTCTTTCTGCTCCCAACTAAATAAACTCACTTCCTCTTTGTTTCCTCTATTTCATGTCTTTAGCAAATTAGACAGTTCGTAATTGAATATCATTGTCTCCCTCCTTAGGCTTTAAGGATTCTGATTGGCCATACAGCACACCTCTCACCTCAATTCCCAGGCAGTAAAACCGGCTTTCTTGCTTGTTTACATTTCCCCTGAAACTCTGAAGATCCCTTTGGAATTGAGCCTGTTCCTTTAGATGCTGGAGATGTGCTTCTCTCAACGTCTCCTCTGTTTCCTGCATCACCGCTGGTGGTTTCGCTCGCCTCTTGGGAGGCTTCTTTTTTGTTAGGCTAGACTGGGACCCAACATGCAGTCTGTTCAATGAGGGAAGCTCAAGCATCACATCTTCTCTTCTTCATATTTTTTCCTATTTTATAGTCTGCAAAACAGCAGATTCTAAACATGCATTTCCTTCAGTATTGCATGGTATGCAATTTATTGATTGTAAATACAGTATGTCTTCAAAGGGCATGGCATTTAGGAATTGTTTACAAACTCTATAGCTATAGTTTCTCACCCATATTGTATTTAGTGCTGCAGAAAAAATCCTAAACTGGCTTTAGTTTTGAAATTGTATTTTTAATTGCAGGTAAATGCGTGCACGTATGACTAGGCCTAATCCAGTATGAATCCAAAAAGCATAATGTGTCATGCAGAATATGGAAGACAGACTGTGTCTCTAAATCTTAACATTTATTAGACATAAATACCTACACTTTTATCCCAAGGGAAAAAAGAGAAATTGACAAATACTTATGTTCTTGCTATTTAGCACATTTAGAAGTTCTATGACTCCCTACACAACATCATATAAACACCAAACCTTTGTTTATACATTTCCTCTTCCCTTCTTCCAGACCCCAGAAATAATTATTGGCTCCAATAAGCACTCCCAGCAAAGAACAGAATGTGAATTCTGTAGGTGTGTGATACTGTTTGTGCTATATATACATGTGTTATATATGTTTTTCCCACGGCGCAGCCGAGGGCATCACCAGGCAAATTCAGGTCAGTCAGCCAGTCAGTCAGTCACGCTTAGTGAGATGATGCACTTCGTCAGATGGCCTCTAGAGGGTATTTTTGACTATGAGATGCAGTGTTTCCCATACAGAGGCACAAAATCAAAAGTTAGTCAGTATGGAAATGGATCTAAATCGATCTCTAATGCGCCTGATGTGCGCATCACGTCATGTCTGTAATTTGGAGATGTACAGACAGCAGACCAGCAGCATTGAACTCAATCCACAGAGTCTCCCAGTATGAAAACAAAAGGGAAACTTCAGTAACGGGGATTTTCAGACTGTAACTCGTTTTCACTGCCATACAGACTTTAACGGTAGGTGCCTTTAACGTTACCTTGTGGTATTTAAGTAACATTAGTGGAATTAGGTAATTTAACCGTGTCGCAGTGCTTCAGTGAATAGAATTGAACACGCGCCATGGGTCTGTACAGGATCTGTGCTTGTTTTACACACATCAAAGTTAAAACTTTATTTTGTTACATAAGTTAATGTCATTTGTCCCCCAGGCCTAATTTTGCTGTTTTTTCTGGACTGGAAGTAGGATGGTCAAACAAACTTGCATTAAGATTTTTTTTTATTTTATTTTTTTTCAAAACCATCTATTCCTTTGAATGGAAGACATGTAAGGTATGAACAAAATTGGGGTACAGCTTTATTAAAAATGTTTGGAATCCTGATTATGTTATTTCTGAAGCTAAACTATCAAAAAAGAGTCTATGAGTGGGAGTTATGGAAGTTGAACAGTGGGGACAATGGTTGCCAAATTCTCTATGGCAGAAGTATTCAGTTTTGGGAAACCAGGACTCAGTGTCTCTGGAAATATGGGCTGGAATTTTGAAGCCGTGTGTGCTTGGCAACAGTGCAATCCAATGATGACAACTCATTACACAGTATATAAGGAGTTGGAAATCAAAAAACAATGATGAAAGATGATTGTAGTCAAAGAGATTTTATCACAATACCTGCTGCTATTTACTGGGATGACAGCCCCTTGTTTGAAATCACTAGCTTGCTAATCCAGCCAGGTCTCTTGAAATTTAGTGAAATGAGCACAATGTGTTCAAAAGCAAATATGTGCTCAGTTCACAAAAAATGAGAGAAATTTGTTTCCCCACCAAGAAAAGATTACGTGGAGGAGACATGACTACAAACAGGCAGTAGTTTTGACACTGAAATACCGTGGTCGAAAGTAAAAGCATGGAAATTGGGGTGGTAGATGGGCGTACACGCATGTTTGCCTGCAACTCCAGCTACCTGGGTTCAATCCCAACTCACGCAAAGAAGATTTCTACTGTGAGTGATGTTTTATTTGTAGTGGATTTTTTTCATCTTAACCTGCCTAAACCTATAACCTTAACCCTAATCATTGTTTTACTTGCCGTTAACCGTTAGCTAACCTTTTTACAAAATGAACAGCATAGCTCCTTGTTAGTTGCTGAAACCTCCTGACCGCATCATTGCGGTATTGGCACCTAATATAACCAGAAAATGATCATGTGAGGTTTGTAACCTTAGTGAATAAATCTATGAATTGAAAAAAATGTTTTTTCAGCTAATCTCTCAGTTACGACAAGACTATATTGATGAGAGTGATTGCGTGAAATACAGTTGTGATGTCATGAAGTCTCATTCTAGGAAGTATTAAATAGCCTACATATCTATCTATCTATCTATCTATCTATCTATCTATACTATAGTATCTGTCTCCACAAGTCAAAATTAGTCTGAAGAAATTTTAGCACTCAATAGTGTCATTAGCAACGCTGCTGGAACTATATTGGTGGGAACTACTATGGTGACATAGGCTACGTTCAGACTGCAGGCAGAAGTCGCCCAAATCCGATTTTTTTCAGATCTGTTTTTTTTATAACAGTGTGAACAGCACAAATCACATGGAATCTGATCTTTTCAATTCTGATTTGGGCCACTTTCATATGTGGTCCTAAATCAGATACAGGTCTGATTTTTTGCAATGCGACCATTCGCCACAATTCTGCACTGGCGGGAGTCACTCGGTGAATACAAACATGGAAGACAGCTGCGATGGAGGTTGTCAGTGGAGGGACAGCGAGGTGTTAGACCTCATAAGTATTTGGGGTGAAATTTTGGATCAAATCTGTTTCAGTGAAATAGGGCTGTACCGAATAGTTCGAAGCTTCAAAGCTTCATTCATAACGTTGACATTCGAATTTGAAATCAACATTCGAATGCTGCGCAGTGCGCAGCTTTTTTTTTTGCACGTCTATTCATTCTGTTTAAACCAATGATGTATACCATATTTCTGCACAGTTGCAGATAAAGATTAGGCTACACTAATATTATAGTATTATACATATATAAGTCGTTACAAAAAAAAAAAGATCATATCGCTCGGCGCTCCTACCAGACCATGTCAACAAGCTGATATTCCTGGCCCACAACCTGAAAAGAGTTAACAAGTCCTAGACCACTGGGAACAGTAGCCTCTCTTTTGGTAAGCTAAGCTATGGTAAGCTAGGCTACAGTAGTTTTGTTTGTGACATTGTTTATTGTTACCTAGGTTACAGCCCCCGTCCTGTGCACAACGAGTGAGTGTCGGTCACACCGAACTTCTAGTCACCGGACTGTTCAGACTTTAATTTGAAATGTTCTGATTTTGTGTCAAAGTCAAGGATCTTTGGCTATTCCTATATCTTCTGGCTGAAATTCCACTTTTCCTGATGTTTCCACGTATTCTCTTTGTTTTGTTGGGTGCGTATGCCGTAAATCTACATATGGGTACCTGACTATTAAGACAGACTTGAAAAATTGTGAATATATCTTTTGTTTTAACATATTTGGTTTAAGTCAGCTTGCAAAAGTCATTTTCATTGTTTATTGCCATTGCTGTCGTAGCATAATGTTGCTATAAGCCTAAAGGTGCGATTATTATTTCATCATTATTTTATGCCCTTATTGGATTAGCCTACATGTATTTATGTTGACTAAACTGACGAGTTATATTCATTAAAGAAAGTTGATTTAATAAAAAAAAAAGACTAACTCATTTAATCCGATGAATCACTTTATTCAAATTGAGGATTTTGTTCGAGGATTTATTTTTTTTTTTTTTATGATGACGTCATAAAATATGATGGCAGACATTCGAAGCTTCATTTGAAAACCTCAATAGAAGCTTCGAATGTCAAAAAATTACATTCGGTACAGCCCTACAGTGAAGCCATTCACGTCACGATCCCACCACTCCTGTCCCCGACTCCGCATCCACACACACCTCCATACAGAAAAAGCAGCCATTGCTCCACAAAATGCCATAATTAAAAATGTGGCTCTCTTTCTCCTCATCCTCGTTATCATCTGCTCACGAATTTGCTGGCTTCCACTGCACATCAACTTATAAATGAAACCGTAAACGCTGACTTCAGTGGCCTCCATGTTTACTTCCGTACGACAGCGTGCTGCGTGTCACGTCTTTGTTATTGTTCTTTTGCGCATGCGGGTCAGTTCAGGACCGTGACCAGTTCACACTGGAATCTGATATTGGCCACATTTAAAAAACAATGTGAACAGCCAAACAAAAAAATCCGATCTGAGCAATAAGGCTTGCAGTGTGAACGTAGCCATAGTCACCACAGTTTTAGGAAGTACTTGCGACTAGGTTGCTCTCTATGATCATTCGTACTTTGATGGTTAGGCAGAGACTTCCATCGTTACTTGGGAAATGCACCGCTGATCAACATCAGAATGCCAAAGTCGATCTTCCCAAGTTTTGGAGAAAAAAAACTTCTCAAGAATGCAGGAACAGAGAATGCATCAGAAATGAAATGTGTGCTGATCAATTAAGACATACAGTTTTTCTTTGTTTTTTTCTTTTTTCAGCTGAAAATTCTCTGTACTATATAGACTATTGGATGTGCTGCGTCATTCTTGCCATGAATCGTGGGGCTTCTCATTCGTTATCATTGGTCAAGTCCCCATCCGATGCATCCTCGGGTGGCAAATAAACTTCTGAGATCTCTATCCGTCTGCCATCCTCAGCGTTCTTTTATGTTGGAATCGTACTTCAGGTGTTGGATATTAAATCAAACATATCATGGAGGACACAAGAACGCACCAGAACGCATATTAGGAAAGACCCCTGGTGTTTCACATAATTACCAACTTGTGCACCTGGCATCTCAATTACAAGGACTATATAACAAATAGTGGAGTTGAGTAGCATCACTCTTGACGGCAATATGGAGTTTTGCATGTTTGCTGGCATGAAACCCCTGACACCGCTGATTTCAAACACTACAAGCAATGTATTGTATGCATGTATTGTTTTCGTTGTGTCATAAAATACCGGTGTGTGATGGCAACTTTTTAATAGGGAAGTGACATTGTGTCCCCAAGTAAATTATTTTACTGCACAGATAACTGACTGAAATTACGTTTGTGCATGCACAAAATAAATGACTGATCTCCCCTGGTAATACTGATGCTGTCCGGAGGGGGCTAAAGACAGCTGTTTTTTTTTTTGTTTTTTTTGGTTACTATTTTTACTCAATTAATTGATGCACATTGAGATATTATGAAAAGCTGACATCTGTGTATTACATTAACACATTATGAAAGCTGGCATCTGTATACATGAAGGTAATGGAGTTGTTATGAAGCTGTTGGTCAGGCGTTACGAACACATGAAAAGGAGTCCATGTAAAGTGGCATCAGAAAGTCATTTTTCACTTTATGGTTTTTTTAAGAAGTGCAAGTGGGCTAGAAGACACTGATAACTTTTTGAATCCCTCTTCCTGGAGGAATGGAATACTACTCTGAAGAACATGAGCTGTCTGCTCCGAGTCATAATCCGTGAGACTTTTTTTCCCACGGTGCAGCCGAGGCCATCACGAGGCAAATTCAGGTCAGGCAGTCAGCCAGTCAGGTAACGCTTAGTTAGATGGCATTTTGTGAGATGGCCTCTAGTGGGCGTCTTTGACTAAGAGGTGGCCTCTTGCCTATGGGCTATTGATTTCCATACACTGTTGCCATATTGGATCTCACACATTGAGTTACACTCTCCGCTGTCAATTTACAGACAACCACATCTTCTGCTGTCCTGCAAACCTTAACGGTAGGTAACGTTATTACCTGTGGTATTTAAGTGACATTAATGGAATAGGTAATTTAACCGATAAACGTGTCGTGCTATCTGAGCATTGCTCCCACACACTGAGCCCCACTCTCTGCCATTATATATATCGATGTTTTCTGCTGCCCTACAAACTTTAAGGACAGGTAACGTTATTACCTGTGGTATTTCAGTTACGTTAGCCGCGGCAACACTGATCCGTTGTGTATGTCCATCTCTGTT
This sequence comes from Centroberyx gerrardi, assembly GCF_048128805.1. Taxonomy (NCBI): domain Eukaryota; kingdom Metazoa; phylum Chordata; class Actinopteri; order Beryciformes; family Berycidae; genus Centroberyx; species Centroberyx gerrardi. The sequence goes on from NC_136007.1 coordinate 18,518,381, forward strand.
CATTTGAATTCATTTTCAATAAGAGCTGTCTGTTGTCCGGACAGGACTGATGATGCGTCCATCTCCGTCAGATTTCCATCCGTTTTGAAGGACAGGAAGTTCAACCCAGTTTAACTTTTTCTGGACGGACGGATTCGTCACCATTTGTTATAAAATTAGAGGCAGTTTGTTTTGGAAAAAATAGTGGCAATCACAGACACAACGGCACAACCAAAACAAAGATAAAACGGAGAAAGCCTGGTATAACGTTGGGACGACTTTAGGTTTTCCAAGTCAGTTTCTTTTTTAATTTATACTGTATAGTCTGTTTATTATTTTTTCTATGAAGTAGCACCGTTATGAGCGAAGCTAGGCTGCTGTATTTCTGCCTCTCCACCATGTTGACATTCCAAAACAGCCCAATGGACAGAAATCTATCCGTCAATAATTCTGTCCGTTTTCCGACGGATCAGTGTGGCAGCAGCTAGTGGAATTCAACACACGCGCCATGGGCCTGTACAGGATCTGTACTTGTTTATTTTGGTGAGATGTTTGGTGCTAAGCGCTCATTGCTGTGGTGTTTCTGCACTTCCCAGAAATCACCTGTCAATCAAACAGTGTGTCCAGTGCTATGATGTATTTTTCCTTGGATTTTATGCTGATGAAATTTGAGTTTCTGTAGGTATCCATATTTTTTGTCTGTTCAGCCATGGTGGCTATCACTGATTATGCTAACTACAGAGTGTTTCTTCTATCCAAACCAAACTAAGCGCTGCTGCTTCAGGTGTTGTGCCAACATTTTTATCCCCTAAAAATATGTTTCCCCTAGCAGTGTGTCTTCCCCTCGATTTGATGCCAAGGAAGAAAGTAACAAAATGTTTATTTTTGTGGATTGTTTTTCTATTGCTGGCTTTTGAAAGGGTAAAACAGCATTCTAAAAACATTTCCCAGAATTACAAAGAACGAAGTAATCTACCAAGTTGCCTTGTAATGAACCGAGATCCCGCTTGTTTGATCCCATTATCTTAAACCATGTTGTCCATTGATTCTACAAGGAAGTTGTCAGGCTGTAAATCAGTTGACGTATCATTTATGAAGTGCATGTCCCCCACAATAATGTCCTTGCAGAGTGGCAAAACAACACCACATGCTGAGGACAAAATGAGGACACACAGCCAGAGGAAACATTTGGGTACAAAACACCTGTAACATAAAACGTATAATTTCCTATGCGCCAGAAGATTTTTCCCCACAAACACCCACCCAATACCGAATGTTTAGAACAGCAAATGTAACAAATGGAAAAGCTTCCATGATCTGGATATAGGTTGAATTATTATTGTTATAACAATCGGCGATAGAGATTGTTGTCACAGATTGATGTCACAAATTATTGATTTGAGGAGTAGAGATACATTATGATGTCCAAATCTTCTTTGTAAACCTAATTTATTTCGAAAGTTCGCTATTGTTTAAAAAATGTACTTTAATGCCAAATTTAATTTTGAAAATATCCTTCATTTTTGGTTGCTGCCAATCTGACATTTTCACTGTTATAACGAGATGTTCCTTCACACTTGACCAAACCTGTATTTCCCTCCTACTCTTGTGAGATGGAGGCCATTTTTGCTCTCTCCTTGGCCATCACAGTAACAGTCAAGAAGATTTGACAAGCATGGCAGGTTCCTCCAACTTAGCCTGGAAATGGAAGAGGATAAAGCTGCAACTTCTGAAGCCAATTACTTAAGTTTTGCCTGTTTTCTTTTATTCTCCTCTCAAGGAAAAAAATGAATGAAAGTTTTGACAGACTTCTTATCATATGGTAATAATGCGCCATGGCCAGCATGTCTTTATGTGCCAAGTCATCTTCACATTATTTATTCTCTTTATTTTGCTGTGCGTTCTAATCTCCCTTCATAGAGAGGTGCTTATAAGAGCTTTTTGCAGAATAGCTTGTTTCTGTGCTGGTGAAGTGTGCCAATGGGGAACATTTACTCAGAGAGTCTTTGCAATGTTTAGATAAGTCTTTGGATGCTGGTGACAAATCAAATGCATATCTGTGGGAGTGTGAGAGGACAGCAATACAGCCAATCATGCAAAGCAGCACTGCCTTTCTGCCAAAATGAGATTTGTATCATGAGTGAATAGTCGCTCTCTAAAAAGCAGCACAGTACCAAAATATCCACTGAAAAAAACTGAAAAATGTTCAAGAACATGCATAAGGCAAATGACTGTGATCACATTAAAAAAAAGAAGAAAAAAAGTTAGTTTAGTTCAACTTCCAAGTGAACCATGTGAAAAAAAGTGACAGTCCTTGGTTCCTAAAATGGTAACACACAATTGATCCTCTATATTATTATATTATTATTTAGCGATATTGAGTGCTGAACTTTAGGCAATGGGTATATATTGCTTTGGAAATGAAAACTTCAAATGTCACTCATAACTAGTATTTTTTCAGACTTTATTTGAGCTCATGTAAGTAATCATTTTTTCTGCACTGCACTACATGTGTTTATGGTATGTGTGGACTGAATGCCAGTCTAGTTTTATTTATTTATTTTTCCTTCTAGAAGAAATATGGTGTTCATGGCACGATAATGACATACACTTCCTCAAGGCCTGTGACTCTCTGGGAAGGCTAAAAGTAAAAATGGCCCTTTTACCATTCTTGCGTGTTGGTGTGTTCTTGAAGTAGCCTGGGGGGATGCAGTAGAAGAACGGAGGAGACAGAACAGGTTGCATATCATCCATCTGTGTCTTCCAGCACTGTAACAAACAGCCTCTCTTGGTTCTTTATTATCTGTGAGGGTAGTTAAGAAAATTATAGCTGTGCTTCAAACAAACGGCCCATTAATCATGTCAAAGTGCTCCCAAGATAAAGCATTATATTTTATAGATGGGAAATTGTGCTCTGATAGGGGGGGACGGGGGGGATGGGTACATGTTGCTTATGAGGAGGGCAATGCTCAAGGAAATTTGATTGTGAAGTACACGTTGAAATCTAATGGGACGTTGGGCACAGAGCCAGTTCTTTTACAAAACAATCTTCAGATTTGTCAAAGAAACAAGCAATACGAATTTAATGAAAAATTAAATGGAACTGAAATGATAAATTCAAGTGGATTTTGTACAAATTCTTACAATTAAATATTGTTAGAGGAAAATTGGCATGGGTACTGATTTGTATGAATACACAGAAAAGCAACACACAGTGGGGAGCATATTTGAATGAAAAGAAAAGAAAAAATTCAGAAACGTGTTCTTAAAGTGATTAGAAATGGAAAAATTGGTACTTTTATTTAGCCTTGTGGTGGAGATTAGCAGACGATCCACTCATACTTGCCAGTGGAACAAAAAACTAAGCGTTGATCAAACAAATCAGCCAGCTGGAAACAAGTTTAATTAATTATTTGGTTAAGGATTTGGTTGGTGCTCTTGGTTGGTCTTTTTGTGCATTACACTAACACTGTTAGGGTTAAGGGTTCCATTCCCACTGGAGTCATCCATGCTAAAAACATATGCACTCATGGTATTGTAAGCTGCTACACAAAAGTCCACAAAATGGCATATTGCTGTTGTCGTGTGAAAATGTAACTCTATTTTTTGTGATTTTAACTACAATTCAAAGATTACATGGTTCTCTATGGGTTGATGAAATTCTACCACCCCTTGGCCTTATGAAACCCTTTCAAAACCCATTGGATAAACTCAAAAATGCATGGTGGTCAGTCTGAATGAAGCTGGAGTGGACTGATCTGGAAATCATTCTGTGCTAAGAAGCATAAAGAACAATTCCCAACTTAATCAGGAAGTATTTTTGAAAAATGAAGCAAAAATAAGTGTTCAGTGCAATCTCACTCCCAAAGAAGCAACGTCAATATATCATTTTGGCATTCAGCCAAGAAATCTGATCCAGAACGACTTACAGCGAGTGTAGGCCAATCTGCCACTGTGCCATCCCTATTGTGTTTAGGTTGATACTGACTGTGAAATAAATGAACCGACATTCATTTCAAACCAGTCCCTGCGTCACTGCTGGCCATTACCAATAACTGAATTATAGAGATTAAAATGGCTTGAACAACACAGAATAACCAAAATATAGACTGTTTATTCTGTATTTTGTGACAGCTTGATGGATATCTAACTCTGTTTTGTGCAATTGTTGCTATATGTAGAGGCCATTGTCTAGTAAGTTTAAGGTAAAGTGAACCTGAAATGACAACTTAAACAACTTAAAAGAAGAACTAAACTAAAATTGTATTTCCTGGTTCCAAAACAAACTAAACTTTTCCATGGTTTATTTTTAGTTTTCCTTTTGATCCATTCCCAAATGTGACATGAGGAATAAATTCTGTGATGATGGCAAATTATTTCCCTAACGCTTTTTCACAGCACATTTTACTTGGTTTCTAACTGGAGCACAAGAACTAAGACATTACTTTTCTAAAATTACAATTCATTCAGAATGGGAAAATTGGAAAAAAAAATGTTCTGAAGGCCTGCTAAATTGTGTTAATTTTTTTTTTTTTTATTGTCAACCTTTCAGAAATTGCTTCACTTATTTTTGCTAAAAGCACAGCAGGTTAAGCTGACAACAGGGAGTTTGTGATCAAGAGGTAGAAGTCAGACTTGTCATAAAGCAAAACCCTTTTACTGCTCCACCAGTCACTGCATACTATGCCTTGCTTTCAACTTTAAAAAAAATATACATCTACAAGAGCAGAAGGTAACAGATCTCAATGGGACTAACCTCTCTGCTCGTAACACAAACTTAAACCATGTGTCAAGTGTTTATCTTTCCCATAACCACATGGATTTGCAACAATTCTATTTTTATTGGTGCCAGACTGAAAAAAAAAAAAGTTTATTCAATTGGTAAACAGAGAGGCTTTCTAGACCCATGTTCCCTTTAAAATGAATGTAGAGTTTCAGATTAAACACTTCCTCTTTAATTGCATTGTTTCATGTTGAGTATTGTTGTGTGTATTTGTCTCTTTGTTTTTCTGTGTCTACAGTATAGACACTGTATGATAGTTAAAGTGTTGAATGTGTGCTTATATGGAAATGGGATTTTGTCAGTGCTGCCTTTGGCAATCATCTTTGATAGAAGTTGATGTTCATGTTGGGTAACTTCCAGTTTCTCTAATTGCGATTATCCACTGCTCCTGAACTGAAATAAGTCCTCTTTCACAGCATGATTGGCTCACGCCAAGTATAAAGACCCACTCTGAAATATACAGCATTTACTTAACTGATGCTTGACCTGTTAAGCTCTTGCCATGAAGTAAAAACATCCTTTGTACCTAGGAGAGAACAAAATAATGAGTTGAGGGGAACCTCAACTCATTATTTTGTTCTCTCCTAGCACTTCAGTATTATATATGATCACAGGGTCACAGCAATGTTTTATTTACTGTTAACCACTAAGCTCTGACCCTTGGACTCATATTGGTCCTTTGTTGTCATGGTGATCTAGGACTTTAAGCATATTCTACTGTTGCACCAAGTCACTCTAGATAAGATCAACTAAATGCCTAAAGCGTAAAATGTATTGTAAATGCAAAGACATATTTCAGGTACAGATTATCAATCTCACTGGATGTAATAGCCTAAGTATGTGACATTTCCAGATGGGCCAGTCATTCTATTTTAGACTGAAAGCCAGTAACTATTCTGACACAGTCGCTAACCTTTTGTAGAACATGTAGAACCAAATCATGTTTTTGACCTTTCCCTCATTTCACACATTCTGACAATCAGAACCTCATGCCTGTCAATATTTAGTTTCATTTGGATAGTTTTTTTTTTGCTCATAAAGCCACACAAATCCTCTGACCTAATGCCCACTATATTACCCCCACTTTATTAATTCATTAAAAAATGTCTGTTTTTTCATGATTTTCTACTCTTTTTGGCTCTTGATAGAACTCATTGTGTATGAGCTATTGATCCAGCCAGTTTATAGACTTGATTGTGTGTGAGCAAGTTAATTGGAAGGGGAATAATTGATTACATTTACTAGAAATTAATGTCATTTGACAACAAAAACATTGTAACTGAAGGCTGTTACAATTACTGAAATAATACGCAGTAATCAGACTGCAGACACTTTTGAAAAATAGGAGAGCACCTCTTCTTGTGAGTATGGCAGACCTGTGAGATGATTGTTGAACCTCATCACGAAGAACATTTGTTTACACAAATAAATGCTTCCAAGCGTCTCAGCACACAGGCACCCTCAAGGCGGAGTTGTGGCATTGTGTCTGAGATGAAAGGGGCAAACTCTCTTGCCTCGAGAGATTCAAACTTGGCCCTCAGTGGGCTGTTCCACTGTAATTAATTCAGTTCTATCTGTCAGTATTCTGGAAAACTCTCCACATCAACTGCAAATGGATTTGTAAAACTTTCAAAACTCAATTTATGTGCATCAAGGTTAGCAAACCTCTTCCTAAATTTGTGGTTTTCCTGTTACATTTGGCTCTCCCATAAATGCAGTGTTGTTTGAATTGGCTTTTACTGCAACATGCATATTCATGAACGCCTGTTTGTGTCCTTGCAGCTTCACATTCAGGACATTGAGATACTCTGTTATGTCACACAGAAAAGACAAGTCGCCTTGCCTTTCATCGTCACACTCAGTAACAACATGCCCATTGCTGGCCATGAAACTGGTAATTTCATCACGCATCTCGCAGAATCTGGGCAGTGTTTCTTTTCATGGCAAATAAGACTTTTTCATGCTTCCGTTTACACTTGGTAGAAATAAGTGTCACATCTCTCTTGAAATTATCTATCTTCAGCATCAACCTTCTTTTTATAGTTTTTTTAGGTAAGGTAGCTAGCTAGATTGCTTGCTTGCTTAATAGCTTCCTAGCAGCTGTGTCTGTTTAGTGCACACAGTGCAATAGCATACTCTGTGTGGCAACTGGGACATGTATTCCAGCTGGGTAGGCCAGAATGAAATGACAACCCAGATTCATACTCTGTGCATGCCAAATCAAAATTTGCGATGGGATGGATTCCACCTGTGGGCCTTGAGTTCGACATGTGCTCTAAATAATGGTCGATCATGGTTGTAAATGATAATAATCATGCTATCAAATAACAGTCTCAGAAAAAAAAAATATGACTTCATATTCAATATATTTTTAAGGCAGACTAATCAAAATTAACAGAGAAATCAGAGTATGTTACTGACTTTGAGTATGATAAAGGGATATTTTATGGATTAGTATTTTTACCAGGCAATCACTAATCTGAAATGGATTCCATTTTAAAGATAATGCTGTCACTGTTAATAGGCTATTTTGATGTGACTGGTTGATGCTGGGGTAATCAAATGCAAATGTGTATGTCTTGTTGGCAGGCAGACAGCCTCTCCTAATAGAACTTGGTAGTGTTGATTTTGGCACAGAGGCAGTACAAAGATGTTGCTGTGGAAGATGCTACTTCCACTGTAATGTATTTACTGTCTAATTTGTGTCTCAGTGAGAGACCATATATCCTGTTTAGGGAGTGACACCTCTCCTCCTCCACTTTATGGAGCAGCGCAGGCACTTGATGGGGACTTGAACATGCTGTGCTGATGGATGAGCTTGTCAAGGCAGCCCCATGATGCTCTGCTCCCCACAGAACGCACAGGGCTAGAGGAACTCAATCACACGGAAGGGCTTTATTTGAAACCTGGTTAATAACACATTCATAACACCTGAATTCTGGCTTTGTAGCAGTTACACGGTGCACTCGTGAATACTGGTGTTTCAGCATGTCAGCTTTCATACCATGTTCCTATTAAAAGTGTGACATTTTGGCAAAAATTCTAAATACTAGTTCTTATTTCCACTCACTGTTTTTCTGCTGATAAACATCACTTAGGGTTGGCCCTATAAATATATAAATGTCAACAAGCTGTTTTTGAGTCACTGTATTTGTTACATGCACTCTTCTGTATTCCCTGCCTTCTCTAGTCTGCCTCTCTCTGTTGCCGCCTGTGTATGTATGTATTTTTGTTGAACAACACAGTGCCTCTAATGTCAGGAATTCAATCCGAGATTGAGAGTTTGAGTCCAATTCCCTGAGGCTGTTGTTCTGAATCAATGACAGGTGTTTCAAAGTACTCAATTTGTGGGTGTTCTAAAACAAGTTGTTGAAACATCATGTTTTGAAACTTCTTGTTTAGCACCTTTAAGCACTATTTTGGCGCATTTCTTTGCATATAGTGAGATATTACAATACCCATCTATTCCTGAGTGAAGTCCTAAACTGTGTTAATTGAATCATGGATTGCATGTTGCATTTCAGGGGGGGTGGCAAGCATATCACTGGGGTAACCAGTGGACACCGATGCTGATGTGTGTATATACAGCTTTATGTACTGTATATTCATTTCACAGTGTTACTTTGTTTGGATCTGCCTTATTTTCAGTGCCAAAGAATCCATGCCCAATCATTTTTTTTTCCAATCAACTACATGAAATTTACTGTTTTCTAATAAACGATTTTCACACTGTTTTTTATCAAACCTCAAACCTTTTTTAATTTTGATTTTCCAAAAGGCATGAAGTTTGCAAAAAGGCATGTGAAACACCCTGAAAGCTTTAGGTAAAATATTCTGTGTCCTGATGAAATGAAAATTAAACTCTGCAGCCATAATGCAAAGTGCTGTGTCTGGCAGAAACCGGGCACAGCTCATCACCCATCAAACATCATCCCTACCGTAAAGCATGTGGTGGCAGCATCGAGCTGTGGGGGGGCTTTACAGCAGCAGAGACTGGGGGACTTACAAGGCTAGTGGGAGCAATGAATGGAGCCAAATGCAGGCAAATTCTTGAGCAGAACCTGTTTCAGAGTGCCAGAGACTTAAGATTGGTGCCACGATTTATGTTCCAACAGCACAATGACCCTAAGCATAGCTAAACCAACACTGGAATGGCTTCAGAACAAGAATGTGAAAGTCCTTGAGTGGTCCAGCCCAAGTCCAGCCCTGAATTTCAGTGAAAATTGGTGGAATGACTTGAAGACAGCAGCTGTTCACAGATGTGCCCCATCCAACTTGACTGAGCTTGAGCGAGTCTGCAAATTAGGGAAATCAAGCATCTCACACCATGCAACAGTGTTTGGAGCACTATCTTGTCTTCACTGAATACACACCACAAAATTCCCACCTATGCTCTAGCTCAATCATTGTCTATGGATTCCAGTAAATACTCTCATAAGTATGGTCTACTGGATAACTATTTTTTCAAGCAGAGGCACAAAATGTGTGTGCTTGGTAGGAGATCACAGGATTACAAAATGCAGGAATCTGACCATATGATGGTGAAAGTAAGTCACTCAATCCATTGAGAGACCATAGGTATAGAGGCCACCTTTATATTTAAGGCAAGGATATAGCCTTCAGATGTTTAATTCACCATAAAAATAGCAATGCCATCATATAAGGATGTTCCCGTAGTTGCAAGGTAAGGATAGTAATTTTATGCAACTTAGATAAGGATTAGGTGACTTTTAAAGAAAGGTTTAGAGATAAAAGTCAAGGTATTTTATACACACATGTTCAAGTTTAGAGCAGAAAACTCAGTGGGCTTTTGACCCACATTTTGTTGTATTCAGAAGTTAAATAAGAACAGTGCATATAAATGATAAATGGCAAGAGCAGTTGTGATTAATGATAAAAAGTTGTTCCTGCTTTTATGAAATAAAGACTTTAAATCATATCATTAATATCTTTCTTCAATCAAGCACAAGTTTAACAGTTCATTTATCAATTCACTTTCACTTCCCTTCATCAGCTCCATTTTTATTACTTACTTTTTGGTACTTTCGCCACTCAAATGAGTGTGATATGTCTCACACTGCCACTTGATTCTGTCAGTGATTTGGGTGTCATTTGACCATCAAAGTTAGTCATCAATTGTTGGCAATTGACCATGTCACACTGTGTCCACTTGATTGACAAGACATGCTGACAGGCGCCATTTAGACATATTCTGAACATTAGTCTTTTCCTGTTTTATATGGTCTAAATTAGCTCTAAAATTTTACTCTGAGGCCACCTTTAATCACAAAAGGGAAATATATATGTACAGTATTTCTAATGAAGTATTAAACTTTGTGCTCAAACATAGGAAGCAGAAGCCTTGAACGGGTAGCAAGTCTATAGAGATAAACAGGCGCAGCACAGTCTCAGTTGAAAACTCTTCCTTTTACTGGAATATAAAAATTTAATGTCTCAGTAGGTACCTGTCAACCATGTCTGATGAAGATCCTTCTGACTGAAACAGTTTTCAGTGGAAATAGTTTGTAGAATTTAAATAGACTCTAAGTCACATCACTTAACACCATTAATAGCATAATTTTAACTCGATCTGTAATTAGTTTAGTGAATGCTATGAGTTTTTTTTCCTGCAACATAAGCAGTTATAATGTCAAAACAAGGTATTTTAAGATGAAACAACTAAACTAGTTGACTGATGATCATTTTTACCATGCAGAGAATGGTATGGTAATTGCATGCCATACATAGAGAATGTCACAGTTCACCATGCACCCTGTTACAACACTGATGTGTACACCAGTTTCTTTCCATGTTATTAGCAGGAGAATTTTCCCCATCATCATCCGTCATCGTCCTGCAATTATATCCTCAATCAAAGCATGATTTCCTATGCTTCACTTCACTTCACATATCACATTTGCGAAAAGTAAAAAAATATTTCAGTCCATCCCTTACATCACTGAGCACAGAGAAACAAGATCAGGAAACAGCCATGCCCAACCTGTCAGCAATTCAATGTCTCCATTAAGGGATCATGATCTGTTGTATGATTCATGACGGCCATGATGCAGGAGAGTAGTCTAATTGGAGTGTATAGAAAGCGACGGCTCTCTCCACAGGATCAGTAGCTGTGTGATCAGTGGGTACAGTGCTGGAGTCACTTTCTCTTTCCCTTTCTACTTGCACATCACATGCACATCAAAGTCGCATGCCAGCAGTGAACTGCAGTAATGAATGCACTATATCTCTGCTGCTTAAAGTTGATGAGGTCCAATTGGGTGATGTTCTCTTCCAGTCTCCCCTTATTCTGCAACTTTTTGTTCATGTTCTAATCTCACCAGATTTCTGATGATATGAGGTTATTATGGTATTGTAGTTCTAGTGTTGATGTTGTATTGCCATTACTTATGTTACTGGCAATTTGCTAATGTGAAGTGCTTCTTTTTTAATCAAGACTCAATCATGTGTTTTTTTTTTCATCAACTACTCATTACTCATCAGCCCAAGGTAGTGAATAATAGGCTACTATTTGTTCTCTTAGAAATAAGAATAAAGAAGTTAGCCCAAATATGGTGAAAAATAATAATAATAGGAACTCTACAATTACAGTGGATTTCCCTGCTTATCAGTGGGCCTCTCAGTAACAAAACATTTAGTTTCTCTCACCTTTTAGCTCCTTCCTGAACACACACGTGGGCATGCGCAAAATTACTCACTACATTGTTCTCTTTTTTTTTTGATATACTTTTCTACAATAGCTCTATTCAAATCCATTCTATTTGTTTACTTGTCAGTTATGGCTTTTGTTGAGCTCTTTGTTGGTCTTATATTCAGGTTTGTTTGTCATTTAATTGTGTGTCATTCAGTTCAGCTGGATTTTTGTCATCTATTTTTTCTTTCTTTGTTTCTTTCTGATATGATGTGATCTTGCCTTTTTGTTCTGTTAAGAATCCTAGCTGCTGTGTTTTGTTGGAAAAGAGAGGCTTTTGGCTGAGGCAGGAATACAGACAGTTATAGTCTAACTCAGAAGAGATAAAAACATGGATGACTTTCTCCAGATAACTAAAGGATAAAAACTGCTTAATTTTAGAAATATTCTTAAGTTGAAAGAAACAATACTCTTTTAACCTGATCATCAAAGGTCAAAAGCACCTACACCTACACCTAAGTTTCTTGCTACTGGCTTTGCATTGGCAGACCGAGTACCTCATTCAATCAATTTCAGTTTAATGGAGTTGGGTAGGCCAAAAAAGACTATTTCTGATTTGGTTTCATTTAGTCAGCATCTCTGCGAGGCAGTATTTGACAGTAGCTATACTTTTAGGGTCATTAGGTTTTACAGGGGGTGTAAAACCTAACCATATGCTATATATCATCAGCATAACACTGAAAATGTATGTTATGCTTGTGGATAATATGTCTGAGTGGAAGCATCTAAATGGAGAATAAGATGGAGCCCAAAGTTGAACCTTCTGGGACCCCACATGTAATGACTATTGAGGATGAAGATGAGTTGCCTGTCTTGACAGAAAATGTTCTATTGGAGAAATAGTTGAACCAGTGAAGAGCTTTATCCCTGAGCCTAACCTACAGAATAAAAGGCTGTACTGAGATTTAAAAGAACTAAAATGGAACATTACCTGGCATCTGCTGCTATCGTCGCATTATAGGCGTGTCAACCGTATTGCATCACTTCAAAAAATAAAAATTAAATAAATATGTAAACAATTGTTTAGACAGTATTTCCCAATCCAATCCTTAAGTACCACCTGTCCTGCAACACATTGTTCCAGCTCTACTCAACAGATCAACTTGAGCAGGGCTAGCATGAAGTGTGTAACCCTTAATTGGATCAGGTGTGCGAGAGTAAATGCTTAAGGTCATGCTTAAGGTCATATATAAAAATGCTGGGCCATTTGGCTACAATTATTTTGGCTATCAATGCTTGGAGAAGAGATCTGAAAGACTTTGAGAAGCACCTGAATTTTGGAGCCCATTTGTGCTACTTGATCCCGTAGACTTCCAGCAATTGAGCTAAGCTAACTGTTCCCATTCCTTCAAACTGCATGCAGAGACGTAAAAAAGGCATGCATGAGTTCGTCTGACTCTGGGTAAGTAGCCAAGTCTCCAAAAAACCAAACTATCCCTTTAAGAAAAGTTAGAACAGAGAAAAACTGAACTTCAGACAGGGATGCTATGGGCAGGTTGCAATGCATAAACTGCAGTCTGCAGTGGAATAAAGTATTATTGTCAGACAAATCATCCCTCACTCTTCCTAACAAACAGAAAAATATATGTATGGTGCACACCAGTAAAAGGACAGTTCCCTGTTAGCGTGTAAAGTTATTCTTGTCCAAGGATGATACACTTAGCGGCATAACCAAGTGTTTAAGTCCCTGGCAGCAGCAACTGAGACTCAGCGGACAGAAGTTAAAGTCCCCATTAAATGAACTCCCATTACTTTTACTTCCTGGAAAACAGAGTATCTTTAATGGTGACCTCATGCTGCACCAGTAGGCTCAAATATAAATTCCAACCAATAAACCATCACAGATTTTTGAACAATCCTGCCCCTCCCATCAAATAAAACTGCCTTTCTCCCCCTGACTGATATTACAATTGGTTTAGACTTGTGAATGATTCCTCACTGTGTTATGTCTCATCCCAACATCCTGTTTCAAAAGAAAATACATCAAATCAAGGAAGCAAATACCGTTTCATGGGGTTTTTATCTGTCTAACTGTGGATAGAGAAAACTATCATAAAATGCATAAAATTGGCTTTGTGCATGCTGGTAAATAAGTCACAAAAGATATATCATCAAATAGACACGTTAGGGGAGGTAGGCAACACTAGGCATTGGGAAATATGTGTTTAGTTTGTAGAGCTCAAGTGGTGTGCATTTCCTCAATATAAACAATGTGTTTGACAATGATTACAATTATATTGAATATTGATTGTCCCTTCAACCCCGTTATCATTTTCAACTCCATCAAATATAAAGGCGCCAGCCATAGTTTCTAGGACATTTGTGACACAACTGCTAATGTAGCAGCTTAGTTTTCAACACCACTTAAAATTAAGGTATACTTCAGGGGCCTATTCAGGTTTTTCTTTCAATCTATTCAGGCCCCATTGATTTTGGTTTATGCACGGATTCAAGAGTGATCAAGGTATTTAAAAAAATCCTTAAATATTTGGAATGTGTTGCCCTGACTGATTACCAGTAATCGGCAACATAAACCACAAAATTAGCCACAGCTCAGTATTTAACTACTTTCAGCTTCTTTTGATTATAAAATTTATAGAATATGAAATAAAAATGAAAATGTACCATGTAAATGCAATGTCATCATCAACAATCATTGCTTTGAAAGATGAGTAAATAGATGTTTGTGCCTAAAATGTAACTGTCAAAATGGATTTCCCTTCAAACATTATCTGAACAATCTAAAAATGTGAAAAGTTTCAAATATCTGTATTTACCTATATTTTCTATGCACTGGAAGATGCAGTAAAAGGCCCACAGCTGAACCCAGGGTGTGCACTGTTGTTCTCCTCACAAGCACAATCAGAAGGCTAGACAAGCATCATGTTTATAAATTCTTACAGTTTTCTCTTGACTACTTCCTTCCACTGCATATAGATACCTCAAGCCCAAAATCCTCTGTATATTGTCTGCAAGCAAGTCCTGTTCAACGGAGATTTCATATGAAAACAGTAACAGCTGGGCTGATTGAAGAGATCACATGAAGGAATCCAACAACCCCTATAAATATTTGGACTGAACAGTTTAAACAGATTTTGGATTGAGCCACATGCAAATAAAAATGAATTAAACAGATGAATCCTGGTGGCTCCTCCTGTCAACAGATATTATCAAGATATTATCATTATAAACGTCATCATCATCCACATCATCAGCAGCATAATAAGTGTCCTTCAGAAATCATTGTCTAAACCCCCAAAATGTAAAGCTGAAGTGTGCATAATGAATCATGGGGCAAAGAGCAAGTTTCTTTCTTCAACTTCAAACTTTTAAATATCTCAAGCATATTAAAATGTAAAGATCTGATAAAAAATGCTCACTGTGTGTTTTAGTCACTTAGAGCTCATGAAATATTTCCCAGAGTGCAATGAAGCGACCAAATGAGGCGAGTGGGTGACTTCTTCCAGGCCTGGCCACAGCTCTCACATTAGACAGCCCATCAACAGGCACATTTGCACAGGGGGGAAAACACTAATGGTGTGATTAGGCTGGAGGTGAATCCCAAGGCTTCAACCAGCACTTTACATCTTGGCATCAAATGACCAGAGAAAATTGATTGTAGTGCCCAGCCCACTGTTAATGCCATGTAAATTTGGCTTTTACCATAAATATACCAAGTAGTAAGTGATTATTCAATTAAATGCAAATGTCTGAAATGATACAGACATGTTAAACTTATACTAACATTAAGAACAATGCTTCAGGTCTTTTAATGCCTCACAAGCTGCAGCGCAGCCGGAGATCCTCATGCAGAGACCTTCCATCCCAAAGTATAGACTAAAGACCAAAGGTAATTGGCACTTTGCTGTCTGGGGCCCTTGGCTTTGCAGCACTCTGCCTGGAGGAGTTAGGCTTCCAAAATAAGTGTCGTCTTTGAAAAATATACTTAAAAAACACTTGTACAGACCTCTACATGATTGGCTTTTACCTATTTCACTTCCACTGGAATTGCAGCACTTTACAATTACAGCACTTTATAACGTGTGTGTAATGTGCGTATAATGTGTGTGTGTTACTATTTGTTGACATTTGGTGGTGTTAAATTAGCTAGGTTCACCCTCTTTTTCTCTTGCTATTGCATAAGCTATAGCTAATATTAACTTAGGCTACCTTTAATTGGGGCATGATAAATAGTTTTTCTGTGCATGTTATTGGCCACCAAATGTGAAAACGTCATTGTCTGAGACAATGTTTTGGTTGGTGTTCTCTTTACGCTCTGCTAGTTAAGATGTACCTTAAACCTAAACAAAGATATAGCCTTAGTGATATTTAGTGCAGACTTTACACCCTAACACTCCCAGCTCATGCAACAGGCCACAGTAGTGTATAGAGATGTTTTTCAATCTCCTAGCAATCACAGCTGTGCCATCATGGAGGTCCACTGGAGAACTGGCTATGCTGAAATAATGGCTAAATGCGTAACAACTGGGCTAGAAAAAGAAAGATACTCCAAAAAGAACGTTGTGGCATGGGTGCAGGTTAATCCATTAATGCTAAACTAAAGTTAAAAAAGTTAAGTAAAACTGAATAGTCTGATAAGGTAGATTTGTTTCCAAATTTAGGTTACTGCGACACAGGAAAGTGTCTTGTCTGCACCTAAGCCCTTTTGGTCCTGCTCTCTATTCCAAAGCACTGCAAGTAGTGCTGCAAAACGAAACTGCCAAATGCTTTGGAACACATTAACATTGTTCACCATGGTCCGAAAAAACTAGCCGTGGGGGTTGGAAAAGTCACTACATCTAGTGACAAAGTCGCCAAAGTCTTGACCAATTAGCTATTTTATGTAGACAGACAAAAACAAATCATAGGTTGAAAGTAGCCAACAGACAGATTTAGCCTGCTGAATCTAAGGCTAATCTAAGTTTTTTGAAGCAAACTAATTTATGCTACATTTCAACCCACATCTCTGTGCATTAACAGTTAAATGGTGCTGCCAGTAATAAACATGAGCTAAACAAAATGTTTAAGATTTGGTTTTGACTATACTAGACTCCTAAAGCGCTCACGATTGTGCAATGTAAGGCCTATCCATTAAAACTGACCTTCTAGGCTAGCCTACTTTACTGTTATTGAACCACTACTGCCCTACAGTAATATTTGGTAATTCAGCATGTAAAAAAAAAATGCATGAAAAATAAATTATTATGGGTCGCCAACTTTGCAACCACATTTGGTTTAGCCCACCCACTACAATACTCTGGGACAGTAGGCTATAGATAGGGCCGACAGCTTAAGACAATGACCGAGGCGCACAGTGTTTCAGCACCATGGCGCTGTCCAATTCTGTGGTCAAAATTGACTTCATCCTTACAGAAAAATATTGTTCAAGAGTGGAGTACAAGATAATGTGCATAACAGTCAAAGGTGGCTGAAATGATATTTGAGTCACTGTATGTGGTAATGAAAAGGTATTAAAACAAGTGAGATTGCTGCATCTTTTCTTTGTTTATGCATGTGTCACTGTTACCATGGGCAAAAGGCAGGCACCTTTCCTATTGTTTGAGAACACATGATGCAGTGCAAAAGCTGTCGACAGCACTTTCATACAATAATGGCTGCAGAGAAGGGAACGACTGGATGTGAAATGCCACACAAGGTTTTGTCCATTGTATTCACTCTTACACTCCTCCACAGCCTCTTGACAGTCTGTGCCATGTGGCACAAAAAATGCTGGCTGGAGACATCAGAGAGTATCTGAAGGAGAACACTTTCAGATCAAATCCAAATATTCCTAGAGAGGAAAGATTTCTTGAATACTCTGTTCCAAACATCTCTTTCCCCACCAAAACTTTGCAACTCAAATATCCTAATATATGGTACTGCTATATTTAAAATACAACGTGTAAATACATATGTGTCATCAAAGTGTTTAACAGTCATGGAAAGAGGATTTCTTTCAACCATAAACTATGCATGAAGTGGCCTAATAATGTTAAAGAACAAGCTTGTGCTCAGAAAGTTGCTGCTTCAGCAGAGAAAATCTGGTCAGGGGAACTAATAGAGAAGTGCCCTCCCCTCTCTCAACAACTATGGTTGAATGCCCCTGAGCAAGGCATTGAACTAGGCATACAGTGCTGCAGTGGAGCTGCTCTGTGGCCAACAATATAAGGCTGTATTTGTACTCGGTAGCTCCCAGGTGTGTGTGCATACATAGACGATAACTCCCCCCCCCCCCCCGGCTATTGCTGTAAATAGGAATGCATTTTTTGTAAATTTGCCTGGTTAAATAAGGAATACGAATTCTAGTTTATTCAACACTGCTTTTGCAATACGACAGTAGAAATAGTCCTATCCTAAATGTGGATGCCTCTCTGCACTCCAGGCAGTATCTTTTCTGTGTTTGTAAGTGTAAGGCATAGCCGTGAGTTTAGTCAGCATTCTTGTAAAATTGGCATAATAGAGAGTGTCACCATCCCAACATCTTGTGCTCAGCAGGGAGTAACTTGGCTCCCCGGTGAAGCTGGTCTTGTTTAGTTTCTATGTTGGCATTCAATATAATGAATGATATGCTTGTAGTTTTTGCTTGTGAGTTAGCATACAAGGCAAGCATATATTTGTGCAGTGAAATACTTCTACTGTGTGCGTAGGAGGAAGAGACAGAGGGAGAGCAAGAGAGAGGGGGTAATTGTTCGAGAGCTTATTATATCATCACTGGGTAATAATTGCTGTAATTAGAGAGAATGCACACCCATCTCCTTCAGATCAGCTCATGAAAAAGCGGATAAATTCACAATAGGGCAAACAGATTGTTTTGTTGCAAAGATTACTTAGAGTTTAAAATCATATCAGATGTGGGGCAAATCTCCTCTGTATTCAGGCAGTCAGTGATAAGAGTCTCTGGCGATCCATAATGTTTGTCTGCAGTAATTAACTTGAGGTGATGATTATGGCAGATTCCTTCTCTAGTGTGTACGCATCATGCAGAATTCATATTCTGAGCTAAGCTCAAGACAATGAGCCTCATTTATAGCTTCTGCTCTAGCTGATGGAGAATGGGTTTGACAGCGATCAAAACTGCACACTAATCTATCCAGCTGGCATTTGTCATCAATATATATATTTATAGCTATTGTACCATCCGTTTGGCATTTACATTATGAGCAAGAGACAGGAATAAAAGGAAAGGGGAGATTTTCAATCTTAATACAAGAACCAGGTTGACAGAAGGGGCCCTGAATATTGACTGCCAATATTTTGGTAATCATGCTATATGTCAAAGTGTCATGGCTGTCACTTCCTCTCACAAAGATTCTTCTGTATGTTGGCGCAAGAGTAGAGCTCTCTTGCCTTTGTGTCTTGTGACTGACTTATAGTAATGCAATATTAGGTGAGGAGCACCCATGCAGAGTTCACAATTTAACAAGTCACTAAGTGCCTATAAATTATTTATAAGACAGGAATCATTGCATTTGATTTTACCTTTTACAGTTTTTACAGTACAGTTTTGTGTCATTTGAATTCCTCTATTCCAATTGCTAAATTCTACTCTATTTACACCACAGACATTTGATACTGGCTCAGGATCAAGCCATGTTTGGGTAGATTTACGGGGAGTTTACAATGATTGCAGTGTTTTGACATCTCCACAATTCCCAGGTCTGCCAGTTTTCTGCTGTACATTTAACATCCAGCAAGTTTGTTCCATGTCATTGTCATCAAATGGAAATAGAAAGATGTTCTCTAATTTTCTGACCTTCCAAACTTTCTATTTTCTCCTTGTGAATTCACTTGCTCATTGCTTATTTGCTTATTATTAACGGCTGCTGCTAACATTCAATTTCCATAAACAGTCACCATATCATTATGCATTATGTCACACTGGTGCACTGTCAACACCCTGTACACAAATCAATTATTAACATGTTTACACTGCTACCAATCCAAGTCTGATGTCCATGTCATGACCTTTACTGAGCAGATGATTAACCAATTCAAACCAAAAATAGACACTGGAGTTTAGAGCTGCTAAACTCAACTGTTTTAAACTGTTGTCTGATTGATTTAAAACCCCATTGCAGTATAATTAATTGAATAAAAATCAAAATATATGATCATATATTTCATATCATATCAATCATATATACCACCGCAGTTGCCGACAGCAAGGTTACGACAGAGTTATGAAAAAGGTTTTCAAAAAGGTTATTGAAACTTGCTTGAGTCCTCAAATCAATCTTCAAGAATCAAAGTTGATATACTACATTTATATGGCTAAATAAAATATGGATTTGGGTTTTTGTAGGGGTCAGAAAGCCTTTGAAAGCATCTGAAATATAAGTTTTAAATGACTCTGGACTATGAGAGATTTAACCAAGGAGCACTCAATGCAGGAATGCTATACTGCTCTTATTTTTCTGTTGGCCTTGCATGAACAGCACTTGGATTGAAATGTGGAGAGCCCAGTTCTTTTATGATTACACATTAGCAGCTCCAA
This sequence comes from Centroberyx gerrardi, assembly GCF_048128805.1. NCBI lineage: Eukaryota > Metazoa > Chordata > Actinopteri > Beryciformes > Berycidae > Centroberyx > Centroberyx gerrardi. Next base: position 18,538,346 of record NC_136007.1, read on the forward strand.
GAACAATTGTAAACTGTATGTTCCACTCCCCAGTTAATCCATTATACATCCATCACCCATCACACAGAAGCCACCCTCTGTGCTCTCTTCTCCCCTCTCTGTGTGTCGCCCAAGCCAGGGAACGGGCCTGACTGTAGAAGCTCCTGCTATTAACAGAATTAACTCCAGCCAGGAGCACAGCTCAGGGAGAACACACCAATTCCATTATCTCAGCTGGACGGGGGCCATTCTCTCTCTGCCACTCTGCAGCCAAAGTGCTCCAAGCATGGAGCCCACCAAACCCATTGGACAGAGACACAACATGCACCAACTCTCAAATGCACTCTATCAAAGCCTTTCTGCTTGAAATATTCATCTGGATGGAAAACCACATTTGAATCTTTTGAAAAAAATGTACAAATATTTAATCCGTTTTTCCTTTTAGTGAGTGAGTTAAGTGAACTACAGTGAACTCAAGAATGATATTTGGTACACTTTAGTTTACATAAATATCCTTTCCCAGGACATTCTAAAAAATATTGGTCTCAACTGTCCCCACTATTGAATAAATATGAAGAGTAGCAAAAGCAGGCAGTAGTTTTAAAAACTTAACAAAGGCCTATATTATATAAAGCAGGACAGACATGAAATTAGGGGGGAAAAAATGTGTGACTGAGCTCAATGTGGCTTAATGGCCTAACATGGACATAGAACAAGAAGAAGAAAAATAAGTGAAGGCACAGAGAATCATCCAGAAATTACAAAATGTAAAATTGCACTAAACCTGACAAAATGGTAGTTCAAAATGGCTTAATAACCCACAGATGGGGTGCAATTATCTGGAATTCATTCTAAGAAACACTTCCTTGTGAGTCCTTGCTATGTGGACAAAAACGACGACAAAACTTTTTTGCCAAAGGAAAGCCAGCTTAGTGCTACTTACATTTTAGCAGCTAGCTGGCTAGTGTTTTTCTCTCAGAGTCATGGATACAGGCAACACCTCTAACCTTTTAGCAACACTACTTACTGAGATGACAAAGGGTTTGGCGTACAGAGATATAAGTCATTACCATCATGATGTTGAGATTGATGGAGTATAGTAGGTACAGTAAGTTTGGTACATTGGAAAGGTTATGGAGAGTGGTTATTTACGATTTTTTTTGCTGACCACTAGATATCCTTGATTGTACCTATCCATAACAATTGGTTATTTAAGGGTCAACTAGTATGATTATTGATGGTTTTATGCTGTTGTGTTGAAGTTAGCCAATATACAAGATTAATGTAGGGTATTAGTAAAGTTTAGGCATGGCAGTTGAAATTAGTAGAACTTTTCAGCTGGTTAGCTATGTTGAGTGATAATTTTGAGTGATTAAATGACTGTGTCCATTGGTGTTATGTCTTTTTACAATGAGATCTCTCTTGACGCTATAGGCATAGGCCATAAGCTGGCTAAAGGTTAAAGGTCTCATATCGTGGAAAACAGGATTTCCCTTGCCTCTTTGATTATAAAGGAGTTAGATGTGCTATCTAAACATTGTGAAAGTATCAAAACCCATGGTAGCCAACTAAATCCACACAATCCATATTAGGAAACCGAGCCTCTAAACGAGCTGTTTGGACTTCCATAACTTTGCGGCGTCACAAAGGTTCGCTCATTATCATATTTGTAAGAATTAATAAAGACTAACAAAGCGTTTTTTTCAAAGCGGTTGTCATTGTTTATTAACAGAGAGTTTTCCCTACCTGTCACTGCCTGTTCTGCCGGGTCCGTGGTGTCTCACGTTTCAATCAGAACTGAGGGGTCATTAATATTAATGAGCCTTAAAGACACAGCAACAGAAACAGCCTGTTCTTGGCAAGGCTCAGAGAGATGCTGGAAAATGAGTGTTTTTGGTAAATGACACCACACAAACAGTTTTTAATGGGCCTCAAGACAAAAAAGTAAAACACTGGAAAGTGTAGAATATGGGACCTTTAAGGAATTTTTGTTCAACAAGGAAAAACTCTAGTCACCTAACAAATTCAGCATAGGGCTCAGATGTAGATCCTTGCCCTCGTGGCAAGCATAAAATCCATAAGTCCAATAAGCAAACACAAGTGCTTTTATTGAAAGGACGTGTTTTAATCGCTTTTTTGGATTCAACTGTTGGTTACTTTGGCCCTGTGTTGGTGTATTGAAGAGCAGCGTTCCCAGCGACCTGGAGGTAAAGCTCTACAGTGAAGTAAGTGATCAAATTTTTGACACAATCAAACGTCATGATGGCAAAAACTAGGACAATAAGGCCCAGGTTGAAAATAACCAGTATTATCCTTTAATGTGACTTTCTGTCCTGAAGCTAAAATAGAAGAATTGCACTTCAAGATTGTGGTGGAGGTGAGTGAAACACAAACACTTAGTGAGTAGGAACAGAACGGAGACAAAGTGTGCAGTGTCTCCTGTGGTTCTCCAAGTGTGGAACGTCTGCATGCAAATCGAAGGCTGCTCAACATGAATATTCATGTTTGCAATGAACACTCCCTCAAACTAAGAGATTTTGAGTTTAGAATGTGAATTTGACCAAAGAAATCTATATACATATTATTTAAAAGGTGAAGATAGCCTATATGTGACATTTCACAAGCAGAGACGGCAAGACATGCCCACTAGGGATGTTCCAGAATCCGAATACTATATCCGGCAAAGCAAGATTAATGCGTTTTAAACAAAATATCTGTTCCTTCCGAATCTTTTCAGTAATATTCAGATGTTTTAATAGTATGCCTATAGTTGTGGAGAAAACATATAAAACTGAAAATAACTTGACTGGCTTTTCTCATTGAACTCGGAAGAGAAGGGGTTGTTTGTGGTCCACACACAGAGGTCTGTCACACACAGAGCCGCAACAGGGAGAGAGGAAGAGAGAGAGAATTACTTGTTCGTACACCTTTTGTTTGCTCCAGGAATAATAATAATTGTAATTATTTTGATTACTAATTTAGCAATAGTGAGGCCAGTTTTTCTCCATTTCTTTTCCCAGTGGGTCTGCTCTCCTTCTCTGCTGATAGACTTTGCGAGGGGGAGTTGGTTTGCCTGGGAGAAAATGAAGAATTCTGCTCCTCCAACTCTGTTCAGTACAGTGTCTCCACATCGCTCCGCATTACTCGACTTCATAAAATACAACTTAGAGAAATTTGAGTAAGGGTTGGGGAGAGGGAAGGCAGTAGCCAAAAGCTTCCCTCCCAGGGAAGCTTTTGATTTTTCTTCATTTTTATTTATACCAGAATATGCAAATTAAACAAAAAAAAAGTAGAGGGAAAATGAAGAGTTTTTTAAAATAGGTTGATACAAAAACATACGATAAACTCTAATAAAAGTATGCTATTTCATTTGCACTTTAACTCTAAGATTTTTTTCCCAGTCCATAAATGTTCAGTGACCTTTTTGAAATAATTACAAAAAAAGAATAAATAAATTGAATAAATTCCTTGCTTGGCATACAGTAGTTGGATGCAAGTGTAAACTTACATCTGGAGCTGCATTTTTCAAGTCATGGCAAATGTCTGCTTTCCTTAATGGGAATGTGGACTTGATATTCTTACAAGGTTGAGGTCATATTTTGTGGGCGGAAAACCACATCGACTACAAGAACAGAAGATGAATGGTACATTGTTCCACCTACATTCAGCAGAAAATAATGACTGTGTCTGTGAGACATCTTAGGATAGCCAAGGCATTAAAGTGACCCTATCTGTGTGACAGCATGAGGTCCTAATGCATTGTAAAGATGACAGCCTCCTGAATGATGACAGATTGTTTAGCAAGACAGAGAGGTAATCAGTGCTGCAGCTGATAATTAGCTAATACACCATTTATCAATAGAATGTCTAACATAAGCGTTCAATTCATAAATACTTGCCACAGCTAACTCTCGCTAAACTGTTCACTAAAGAAAATATCCTGTCCTGTCTAGTATAATTATAACTATTCAGCTAGCTAGCTTGCTATATTAGCTAGCTGGACAGCTAAGTTTGGAATTATTTCTTAGCTGAGGAGAGATTTCTTGAAAATGGTACAATTGTGTTTTATAAAAACATATATTTTTTCCAACTCTGCCTCGCCATCACTTTACGTTGATCCTGTCCTTTGACTGAAACAGTACATAGCCTATAAGAGTAATGGAGTCTCACAGTGTTGGGACCAGGGGGAAGTAGCTTTTCCTATGCACTAGTTTATGGGCTCTGCTGCAGTCCTTCGCTTATGATTGTGGTTGCTAATGGATACGCCAGACAACCCCCACAGACATATAAAAAGTGACTGATGTAATTTGTACTGATGGTCTTTGAGATAATGTTAAAACATAACTTCACTACCTGTATTTGGAGGACCGCCTTACCCCACAATGTTACCAACAGCCATTCATTCAGGACACAGCTAACACCTTGCTGGAGCAATCCTGGGGAACTTATTATCAAATTTGACATTTGATCGTTTGGCTTCAAAACACTTGGCTTACGCTGCACTGTGTGTTTGGAGTTTGGACTATTCCTTTAAGTAATCTATAACTTTGTTGGCAACCAAGGAATTGCAACAATATCGACATGTTTCTTACACAGTTTAGGGTAGCCTGAATTGACTAAAATATTAGCGTCATATTTTCACAATAGAGATGAAAAAGCTAGATAATTGGAGCAGAGATAGAGTAGTGAATAGATTCAGGACTGGTTCATTTGATTCATGATTCAATTTTGCCACTGTGATCGATTTTTGGAGAGCAGCCAGCCAATATTGAAGTCATTGCCAAGGTAGGCAGAAAACAATTGTCTTTGTCCCAAACACTGATTTTGTGTTAGCAAACGCTTTGGTTTACTCAGAACTGTACAGAGCACAGTCCAGCCACAAATACTGACTAAATTTTTATTCAGTTCCGCAGGCAAACTGTTTTGACTTGTTTAAAGTATCATTCAAATGAATGATTGATACATGAATTGACCTATCACTAGCTTGGAGGGACGACGCATTTTGGTACAGTGTTCTGGTATTTAAAATAATTACACTGATTGGCCTCATGGGGACAATAATTAAAGGTCAAGATTGTAAATTTTGAAAGGCCATAACTGCTACACCACTGGTCCGATTTGATACCTTGTTACAAATGAGATTTTCTACAAATGAGATTTCCGTGTTATTGGAATTTTACACTTTCACATAAATTTCTTGAATTTCTATTTCACTTTGTAGATTTTTTCGACCAAATATCTCAAATAAATATTTAAATTAATTTTGTAGCACAAAAACATCTGTAAAAAGTCAGGAGGGTCAGTGCAACACCACTCTATGGTCCAGATCTATTGTGCTTTTATGCTCATTCCTCTATCCATCATGTGCAATATCTCATACACCACTGGTTTGAATTTGACAAAGATTGGAGGAATCATGCTTCTTCCCACTGCATTCACTGATTGGCCCAAGGCGGTGCTACATTTACAGGTCAAAATTAAAAATCGAACATGCCATATATCCCACACTGCAAGTTCAACTAACATGAACTTTGATGGACAAATCCATCTATTCTTGTTCTACAAAATTGCCTCTAGGACCATCAATGTATACATTATTGGATTTTCTGCCTTTTTTAATTTCTTGAACAAAAGTTTATCCCTAAGGCTTTTTCAGTTTTACCAAAGGTGAATACTAAAGTTGTATACCAAAGTAATATACTATATATGCACATTAATGTAAATATTATGGATTGACACAAACAGTGACTACATAATTTATGTGTTGACTGCTGCCTTCTTTTTCATTACAGTTGTCCAAGTCTGCTGAAACATATTAGTTTAGAAGTCTGTAATTTATCTACATAAATTATTCTTTAATTATGTGTTGTACAAATTTACAACTTCAGTCAAAGAAAGCCATATTCCATATTGGTTTATTATTTTGCCAAATATCATTACATAAGTCATGAAATCACATCAGAAGAGAGAAAAATCTACCTGTAAACCTGGCACAAAGATTCAAAACAAATGTTAGGAGGAATGCTTTTGGTCTATGGTCAAATTTGGCATGTGATTTAACCATTTTTACTTATTGTTTCTTCCATCTGATACTTTAAGTACAATCCAGTATTGATTATTTGGGCACAGAATTGGGGACATTATTCTTTTGCCACATGGTAGTGGTGTGCACTACTTAGTAGATATGAGCCTAAGTATATGTGAAATTGTGAGAAGTAATAAGGGCAGAAGGCTAATACAAGAAAGTTCTGCAGTGTGCACATTATCAATGGGCAGAAAGTCTATGCCATTATGACCTTTCAGTACACTTTCTCAGCAAAGCCATTGTCATCTAATAGTGCCAAAGCAGTTACTGGGTGCCATTACGAGTGGATGTAATATGCCATTCAGACTATGAGTTGAGAATATTTACTAATGTTAGGGCTTACATCTGCAGTACGGTAGCCTCGCCGTAATTACCACATTTTCTGACTTTCTTAAAGATGGGAGGTTTGGAATTACTGCATTCAGAGAAGTCCAATACTGTAACTGCCTACATGCAACCTGCAGCATATGAATGTACTATTATAGCAAAATGAACTTGCATCTAGGAAGTTATACTCACAGAAAATATTCACATGTGTTTGAATTCACAGAAACAATTTGTCTAATGCTTCACACTGAATATATTTTTCATGCAAAGCACAACTCAGTGATTACAACTTCTTGAATCTGACACTGCAACCTTTCAGACACCGTCTTTCGTGCCACAAATGGCGAATCTGCACACTCACACTTTTGCTACAGTTGTTGTGGAGTATTAGGTGCAAAAGTGTTTTGGAGACCTGTGCCTTCAAGACACTGCAAGGAGAGAGCTGAGAAAGGGAGCGGGGGGGGGGGGGGGGGGGGGTTAGTTAAAAGTTGGCAGGCTACTAGACTGTTACGTTCCATTCTCTTGGAGAGAACATGTCGCCAGACTCCATTAAAAAATCTGGCAATTTAATGGGCCTTATTTATCAGCAAATGATACATACATCTTAGAACATCACTTAAGACCTTTTATGTATCACTAGCAGCCACTGGGAAATTCAGCACACAAGTGATTCACCAAGCAACACTTAATTTCAATAAAATATCAACTTTTATATTTGGTTCTATAGTTGGCCTTCTTCCACCAGCATACATCATGGTGGGCGGAAGCAAGCAGGATTTCTGATCGAAAAGTAGTCCTGAAAAAATGTTGATACAAGTGTACATAGTACAAGTGTAAATAATGCAGCTAAGCACAGATTGTCTCTTTGTATTCCACATTGCTTTTTTATCAATTCAGTATTATTCCATATCATACAAAACAGACTTTAAACTGTGCGTATTATGCTAGTTGACATAGATATGGGCACACTCCTATTGTCTACTTATTCTCTAAATATCAGCCTGTGCTTGGAAATTGTTGTGCAGAATTTTTAGGGTGTATTTTCAGTGCATGCAAGCTTTATAAATGAGCCCCCAGAGATCCAAGCCTCTGATCTGTGATGTCATATTGATGTACAGCCTGAAGCACTTCTACTACTTCAATGAATGGGAAACTGACTTTGTGGATTTTTTTTAACCGTTATTTATCCAGTGAGCGTTGGATAGGCACACATTCTTACTTTTCAGCAGTACTTTACTTGATAATCATAGAGTTAAACACTTGTTCACCTGGGAGCTCTCCAGTGCAACCACAGTCTTTGCTGACCAATGAGCAGCTGCACTGGACCAGTCAGGGTTTAAGTGTCTGGCTAAGATGGATATCAAACACTAAATAAACTTTTTTTTCCCAGCCAGACATCGGTATTCAAGGCAATTTTATATTAATAGATATCCTTTCTAGTCACAGACTCGACATTACAATGCCAGTATGCTTACTAGCTTTCTACATTACATATGCATATGGTTTGATTCTCCTGGTTGTTTTGCGAATAGAGTCCCTGAGGAGAAAAATGCAGAAATCCTGCACTTTGTGTGACCCTTACTCCAGTAAAGGAAGGCTGCCTCAACCCTAACCACTTTTTAAATGAAAGTTATGGTGTTTGTTTTAGATGATGGGTCAGCTAGCTATTGTTTATTTTTTGGGTGTGGGTAAATGTTAGATTAGACTGATGGATGTGAGGTGAGGGTGAGATGGGCGCGAGGTGGTTGCGGGCTTAAGTGGAGGTTTCCTGGGTGTCAGCTTATTAGCAAGGACGGTGATGAATGAAATAACATTTGTGGTGGAGAAGCTACTGGCAGCTAGTTAGGCTTGCATGAGTAATGCTGTGCTTGGCAGTCTGGTAAACAAACCCCATACATTGGATATGGATGTGTGGATATGAATGCATGCACCAATGTATTTGGTACTTAGTGGCGTTTTTGACAAAATGACGGGTGTGACTCTGTACCACAATACGCACTCCCCCTCCCCTACCCCTTGCCTCCATCATCTCATTCCACTAGTTTGCTTTTTTTTTTTTCAAAATTTCACACAGAGTGAAGACAGACTGTTTGTTTCCTCGCTCTATAAGGGCACCTCGACAGTTATTGTTGATGGAGACAACATTGCTGTTAGGATGAGGAGAAGGCATTTCTCATCCACTTCTTTTACTTTCAAGATTTTCTCAACTGGTCTGGAGTTTAAAATCAGGGGCCTTCCAGTCACTAGCGCTAACTTAGGCTGCTGTAGCCCACCAATTTTTATCTGAATTTGCACACCTAATAACCTTTATGTTATCATATAGAGAAATCAGTTCTGAGCCAGTAAACATACCCTCAAGCCTCAAAAACTGCTGTGGTTAATGTCACGGTTTCCTTTTCAACATGTTCCAAAGCATTCTCTCTGGAATTATATATCAGTCTGGCTTCACATATTTGAGGCTGAAACAAACTCTTCTCTCTCGTTTTTGGCTATACGGAAGGAGACACTGGTAAATGTTCACTAATGCAGAATAAACTGCCCTAGGGCACGAGAGCAACCTGAATGCTGAAATTCACCAGTGTTCCCCTGGAACTTCCAAATGTATTGAAATTGGGTGGCATGAAGCTAGATCAAGGATGTTTCATGGGCTGCTCGAATCTGATGAGACGGTGTTGATTTAGCTATAATGGCTAGAAATGATCTGTCCAGAATGAAGGAAGGGATATGCAAGTCAAATGTCACAGAAGGATTACTGCTCTTATGTGGACCAAAAGGTTAAAGCCTTTTCATCCAAGAGGAAAAATGCTCTCCACATGCATTTATTTATACTCTGGCTGTTATGGCTTTTTCAAGTGTCCCTACAGGGCTGTCTGCACTTCCAGCGCCTCTCTATTCTGACGCATTTCCCCTGGTGGGGCTTGCCTGCACTGGTGAGCATGTAGCGCTCGTCTCAGAGCACTCTTCCTTCTGCCTGGGGAACGACACCCTCAGAAAACACCTACATGAAAATGCAATTAAAAGCTTCTTTCTCTGAATAGCACAGCTTGTTTTGGGGGACAGTGGCAGGAAATGGAGTGTGAGAACAACATGGTGCAGGATGGCCAGAGGATGAGGGACGGAGGTGGGGAGGAGTATGCCATCCGCAATCTCCATCTAAACCACTCATCTTACATCCATTATTTGAACTCTCACTCTTAATCTGACCATTTTTATCTGATAAAGCACACTCACACCACACACACCCTGCTCATTTATAGCAGGACTAAACACAGCCAGTATCCTCCATTCTACCAATACTATATGTAATAGGCTTTTTTTTATTAGATTGGGTTGAAGACATTTTCATTTTCACTGTCAGTCAATTTACAATGACTGACAGTAATGTGCGTAACAGCTAAATGTAGGTTAGGATATATTTTATAGGATATATTACACCTCATTGTTTGTAATCCTTGGAGGGAAATGAACCTGTATTTTGAGTTCATTTGAAAGGTGCAAAGAGATTATTTTCCATCAACAAGTCCTACTCTTCGAGAGCTAGGTGTACCGTGGCAAGGGAAAACATGTGAACGCTCTGTCAATCAAATGTCTTTCCTTTATTCTGAATCAAGATAATACTTGATCACCATATAATCTTGAATATAAACACAAGATGATGTTTGATATAGCAAAAACTTTTTCTTCAACTTTTCTTCGTTTAGTATCCCTTATGAGAAAACAGTTAAAATCTCCTTTTCATAGCAAAACGTTTCTGCTAAGGATTAATCTGTCTCTCAGAATGCCCAGAAGGAAATTTCAACCTAGTTAGGGGTTTTCAGCAGCATCTGTTTTTGCCTCAGAGCTCTTTGGTATAATATAGCAGACATTTTTACCTCAACGATTAACCTGATATTGAGACCCTGACCAATCAAAAGAGCTCAAAGCTAGCACCCTATAGCCACCATAATAATGATTAATAGTGTTTAGTGTGGCTGTCTTTCAAGTGATTGCATGTGGTTGTGCAGGCATATGCGACACCTGCATGATCTGCCACAAGAGGCTTATTTAGTTACAGAGAGCTTTGCATTTTATGTCTTCTCTTTGTAACGGTGTATGGAGATGTGCGATACCTTTGTGGCCGGTGGAACACTGCCAGAAATGGCAGTTGGTAGCCAAATGCTGCAGGCAAGATGTCTAATCTCTTCAGGAGAGTCTTGGTATAGTCCTTGAAGCAAGCCACCAGCAGATCCAGGGGGAATCCGTCAGTTGGCCATTCAGTGGAGGACATAAAGTTGATATGCCCTACCAGCACAGGTGTCTTTGTGCCAGTGATGCCTCAGTTCTAGCGATCAGAGTCAATGGATATCAGAATAGGACTCTCGGCCCTCCCATGGCAGGCCTATAGTATCCTTTGTAGGCAGCGGATGTTAAAAGGCTCAAATATCTTGATATGCCTTCTCTCTGGTCCCTAAGCTTCTGATCTGCACAATGTTTTCAGGCAGCCTCGTGGAGATGGTGAAGTTTCTAATTTAGAAGGCTGATGGTTCTAGGGCCGAAGATGCTGCAGCAGCACTTCAACAAAGAGTGCTGAAAGAACAGGATAGGTTTAACAACACAGACTCATTATAGTAACAACCAGGCCATTTATCAGGTGTTATCTGGTCTGTAAAAGGGACACAATGGATATTAATATGTTACCTAAAATCTGTGTTTCTTTCCTGAGTTCTTTTATTGAATCCAAATAAAAATGAATTATTTAAGCTACAACAATACAGTTCTGCTTTGCTATGGAATATTTGCTCACTGCTGGAAGGCTATCAAAAAAGCAATTATCCAGAAACAACATGAAATTTACTTGCTTTTAGATTACGGTGTGGGAAGGCTACCATGAAGGAAGTGATAATTACTTGGAGATTATCATTAAATAAATATATCCTTCTTTGAGATGTTAATGGCAGAGTATCTATGAAGATAACATAACTTGTGTGGGTGCTTGGCAGGGTATCTCATTAAACACTTTATGCAACATTCAGTATTACTCTATAATTCAAACCTGCCTTATAAATACCTATGATATTACCATTACATATTATCAGATAATGACTTCAAAATTACTTTGTTGTTACTTAAATGCATATATGTTGTTACCCAGCCCTCATGTTGTGTTTTTTTTTTCCAGCACAGTCCTACTGAGACTGCCAAGGATGAAATGAGGAACTATGGTGAGCTTTTGGGCATTGATATGAAAAGTAAGCAGTAGTGTGGGTTGCTTTTGTGTTGCATGATCATTTGCGTTATTTGTGTCTAATCTGAATTCAACTGGAAATGTAGACAGATGCAACAATTTGACTCTGCTTCTATTTTCACAAAGTGGATATTGCATATATTATGATATAGGCTATATACATTTTGTGTGTGTATGTGTTATGAGTGAAGGCGTGAGTAGGCGCGTTTCAAAAACATTTCGTAAAATGATATTTTTCCAATTCACCCTTTATGTGAGAAAATACATGCATTTAGAAATCAACATAAAGATGTAAATGAAAAAAATATATACACTGATAAAAGAACAAAGTTAATTTCTATAACACTTTCAAAGCAAAATTACAAAGTGCTTTACAGCCAATTAAACAATATATAATAATAAAAAAATGAATGAATAATAAAAATGAAAAAATGGAATCAATAAAATAATGGAAAAACATATCTGAATACTAATATAACACCTACCATATTTGGCTTTATTAGGAGACTAGGAGTGTACTATTTAGCAAGATTTTTGCACAAATATTATTTTTCACTTTTCTACCCTTTTCTCCAGCACAAATTAGATTGCTGTGTTTTCTGCGGCATCTTTGCAAGCACTCCACTGCACAGTATACTTTAACCTCTAAGTTCAAATTTCCTGCTTTGGAAATTACCATGGGCTTCCTCTCCACTCTAATTGCTCACGATGCTAATTGGACTGTGGAAGCAATCCCCTGAATTTCATTGGGGATTTCCACAATCTGAATTCAAAAATAACAAGCAAAAAGCTTTTAAATTCCAACTGCCACAAGACATCTGGATGGCCTTGCCCTGAAAGTGTATTCATAATTAATACAAAGTCTGGTGGAAGGTGCCTTTTTTTTTTTTTTTTGATTGAAAGGGCTTTCTGCATTCCCCTTGCTAAATATGAAATAGAAAATGTAAACTTGGCATGCAAGAATATGACATTTGAATTAGAGCATGCAGCTCTCATTAAATTCAAAGTAGGGACCAAACATAATTTCTTGCTGAATGCAAAGGACTAAGTGTCCTTTGGACGTTCATGGCACCTCAACAGAAAAATGAGGTTTTGTCTGCCTTGAGAATCTATGAGCCCGTCATCTCACACTAAAATTTATTCGAAACCTGAACACTAACCTCTTCTTAAATACAAAAAAATATCTTTCTCTACGTTAGTCAGCATTGGGCTGGTGCAAATCATTTGCATCTACTTTAATATCACAGTATAAAAGCAGAGTGGGAGAAGATAGTTCAATCAAATCTCATCCCGAATGTAAGGTTTGGAGATCATTGGAATTTAAATCAGCATATTACAAATAACGTAGATCTAAAACGCTATATAGAGAGCTGTGTATTAGAGGTCAATGTCCTTGATATAAAGGGGGTGAGGAAGGAAGACACACCAGAGGGAAAGTACGTTTATGGTATATGGCAAGTGGTGTAGTGTCAGACATAAAGGTCATATGCCAGCTACTGTGCTGCCTCTGTCACATTTTGAAAAGTGTGGCAATATGAAAGTGATGGCTGCAGTGACTGGCTACGTTACAGAGAGGCAGGGCAGCTAATGGAGACAAGCTCTTTCCATTATGGCGCCATCTGTTCCACTGAACACTACTGCCGGCAGCTGCACATGTTGCATGTGTTGGAGAGACACCTAGGAACGAGGCAAAGGTCTCAGTCCCCATGCTCAGTAAAGAGCTGAGAGAGCCAGTTTTTATATGGCAACCATCTGATTGGCCTGGTGTTGTTGGCAGAACTGACCGGTATATCAACCCTCTGCTTAATGGGTTTTCCGACAAGCATACATTCCTTTTTTAGATGTTAGAGTGTTGCATTTAATTGACTTTGGTGAGGTTAGAAAGCTAATACATACAATATTAAAGCAATTAATTTTGTTACCCCACAAGTCAACAACGAACCAAACTAAGTCAATATTTTTATTCTTGTCATCAGAAACACTGTCAATCTGATCCAGTCAATCAATCCACTGCTTTTGATTTAGTTCAGTCTTTGGACTAGTTATGTACTTCTAAAAATATAAATGTGTGTGTGGCCTGTCAGTATGATTAAAGTACAGTAAGTTTGTGTTTGTGTCTGTCTACACTGTAAAAAAAATAAAAGCAATAAAGAGGTGGCTGTTGATTTGGTCAGAGGGACCCACCGTGAAGCCATGTTACTACATGAAACATTTATTTCTCCTAATTCTCCTTGCAGAACCTTTGAGTGGTAATAACATGTTTCTTTCCGCTTGGCCGTGCCAGACGAGCGACAGGAAGACTGTAGGCCATAATTATCCTGTTTGTTCAGAGGCCCAGTGCTTTTTATTATTTAAATCTCCTTGGGCTGTGAAAGTGCTGAGAGGCAATTCTTTCTCCCATTTTCTTGCCATGCTGTGTTAGTCAGTGTTAATGCTGCTCTCTGTAATTTTTTGATGTTGTGTTTGCTCTGTGTTCATCAAGAATGAGAGAGATGCCTTAACCAAGGGAAAGAAGTGGCATGACAGTGTAAACAAATAACTTGAACAAATTGTTTAATACAGACATATGAATTGATGATAAAAGAGGCACAAAACACTCCATATTATTGTGAGGAATCAGCTTTTGCATATATACTGAACTGAGTCCCTTTGACAGCACAAGCACTCTGGGGCCTTACAGCGGTGGCAATTTGTTCCTGGTTTCCTCAAGAGAGTCTTTTTTTATACGCTACAGCTTCATAACATTGTCTCTACATGTTCACACTGTACAACATGCTTGCCCATACTGTACTGTTGTACTGTTGACTGTCTTTGACTACAATGTACAGAATATATGAACCTTAAGTGTTGACACTTTATTGTAGGAATGCAACCCAGTAAATAACATTTATACCAGTGGTTCTCAACATGGGTTCCGGGGACCACCAGGGGTCCTTGAGGGGGTTCCAGAGGGTCCCCAGCAAATTAATGGATTGTTAAACTTCATCATTATTTCATTTACAAGAAGTTAACAATTAGAGAATGCAGAAGAATGACTATTTTGATCGTAGCTTCACTGTTATCTCTCTACCTACAATACAGATAGTCATGGAATTCTGGACAAAATTATATCTAACAATAAAACATATTCTCAGATTTGGGTAAGAGAGACTAAATCTCATCAAATGGGGGTCCGTGGCCCTGATGTGGACTACATTTGGGGTCCTTGATATGAAGTGGGTTGAAGTAACTTTAGTCCTGATTCTAAAAAATTTTTAGGGCGATACTTGTCTCATCAATTTCACATCTTGTGAAAAAAATTGTAGATCAGTATTTTTCCCACATTATGTTTTAGAGAGGTGTAGAGAGGTGCAGGTGTCCATCTGCTGCATGTGTACACACTAATAAGTAACCAAAAGTGGTTCTTAGCTTGGAATCATAAATGGTTCTTCAACTTTAAATTCTCTCTCTCTTCTCTCTCTTATAAATGGTACCATTTATAATATATATATATATAATATAATAATAATAATAATAATAATAATAATAATAATATATATAATATTATCTAAATTACAGTTACAACAAAAAAACAAATATTTTTATACCAAATCACACTGTATGCTTAGAAAGAAAGATCATTCACTGCTTTTGCTTTTTTTTAAATTTTCATCATGTGTTTACATGCAATATTTCCTGGACAACATTAAAATAATCCCCGTTCTGGGTGCAATAAAACCCCAAAGGCTTTCTATGAAAAATACATTCAATGCTGATAGTTCAGTGAAAACTCAGTGCAATGAATACTTTATCATTTGAAATCTTAAAACGACAAAAATGCTTTAGAAAAGATTCAACACCAACAACTGAAAATCAATATCAATAAACAATTGATACATGAGCCAATTATATGCCACACCGTACCATATTGCTGTGGAACAAAGTCCATCCTGTATCTTAGTCCATACAAGCGGCTGCGTTTTGGGCTTTCCAGAATTACATTTACTTGAAGTTTATGCGTCTTAATAGTGATGCTCAGCTAAATTTCGCAGGGGCTGATCATAACAATTGTCATTTCTCTTATATGTTTTAACATATAAACAAACAAACAACCAAAAAAAAGCCAGAATCAAAACCTGACTTTTTGCTGTGCTTTTGGCTCATAATCATGTTTTCATTAGAAATTCAAATTTCATGAGCATGCAACAAAAATAACCGACTTCACACAACTATCACAACTATTTTTGCCTTTGAGGTACTGTATAATTTATAATTCTGTGCCCCCTGCAGAGGAATACACCAACATCAGTTAATTTCCATTTAGAGTTGAAGGTCAATGAGGTAAACAACAAGAAGCACTTGACCAAATATCAAAACTAACTGTAAACAAGAATATTTTTCATGTTTCATTCCAAAATGAGACATCCACCATTTGGGAAAAAAAAAAACCTTACACCTACCCTTGCAAAATAACTGCTGGCATGAAAGTAAAGCACATTATGGGTTAGTGTGAAAGTTGTGAGTCCTTTGCTTACAAAATAGTTATGTTTTTTTTTTTTCTTTTGGCTAGAATCGTCTTTGTTTTTGAGATATTGACTTATGAATTTAAGGTATCAAATTTTCGTCCAAGATGTGATAGGCTAGCGTTTTAGAAATGAAACTCTTTGTGTCAAGCAGGGGTGAGGTTGAGCGTGGGACGGGAGGCAGAGAGAGGGGCGGCCTGCTCTGTCCCCCGGGCCTCCCAGTGGGTGGTGAATCCTCACAGGGAGAGGGACCGGAGCCTGTGAGGGCCGAGATAGCTGAGCGAGCCCGAAGAAGCCTCTGTGTCGCTTATGTTGCTTGGACTGTGTCCCCCGAAAGGGCAGTTTTGTGTGTATGTTAACTGATCTGTGTACCCGAAAGGGAATAGTCCTAAAATGTGCTGCGGCTGAACTCTCCCTGTTGTGTGTGTTCGTGTGTGTGTTCAACCTTGCAGAACAGTCCTACTTGAGTCCTCTCCAAGTGACACCTCTCTCAAAAGTCTACAACAAATTGAGTTGAGCACTTGCTTAATCGTGAATGGAATTTATGCTTTGTTCCGCATGTTTCACACAAGAGGCCCCACTCATTGATAGAGCCATAGAATGAACTGACAACTGACAGTCTGTGGCTATGTTACATTAGAGTTAGACTGATATAATGGTTGGCTGATATATCAGGCCAATATTGGGCTTTTATTAAATATTGGAGAACAGTTTTTTGCCTCTTTTTATCTAATTGTTCAATAACTGCTTTTTGTTAATAGATTTTTCTTCTAAAGACAGCAATATATCCCAGAATTTTCCCTGCCATTGAATAGCTGGGCTGGGTCACCTTGCCTTGAGGAGCTGCTAACCCTAAAATAATAGTGGAAGGTTTCAATGTCCCATTGTCTAAATGCTGTTTCAGATGCTTTTCTACCGTGACAAAAACAAAAGTTTCTGGAGGAAACGCTTTTTGGAACATAAAAATGGTCAAATTTCAAGAAATTTAATATCGGCACAAAATATCAGCTAATATCAGCAGCTTCAGTACCAATATATATATATTGGTCTAAAAAAAAAAACATATTGGTCAAACCATGGTTTACATACACACAAAAATGTGACTAAATCCAAGTAAGCAATAATTACATGATGACACCTCACCTACTAATCTGGTTTACATGTGACATGGTTATTGTGAGTACTGTCTTTTCAATCTAGGCTCCCCTGACAGAACAATATGTCACTGCAACTTGATCAGTGAACAATGTGATTAAGGTGTATACATGTTCTGACTGGTCTTGATTAAGGTGAGTAAAATTGGAGCAGGCCTACTATGCATGTTATTCTAGCTAAGAGCATAATTGCACATAATCAGAGTATGGTGTTTAAATGGGTCCTGCCTTACTTGCATTATTCTTAATTGCATTACAATCACATTTTTGTGTGGATGTAAACATGGTCAGAATACCAAGCTATGACTTCAGTGCAAATATGGAAAAATACAATTTTGCAAAATCATAGGTTGTCAGGTAAAAATGGAACAAAAACAGCCTTGATCTTAGCTTTACCACCATGCATTTCTGAATGTATCCAATGGGTTGTGAAAGGGTTTCATAAGCCCAAGAGATCGGAAAATTTGCTCAAACTACCACAGAGGAGCATGTGATCCTTCAACCAAAGTGAAAACATAAAAATCACCAAAATTGTTTTTCACAGCAACAACAAAATGGTGGCATTCAAATTTCCGAACAACAGAGAAACAGGATTCATGACACAAACAAGAGATGGTATCTGTCTGTTATTGAGATAACAGTAGAAGGATTTTTTGACTACAAAGACGAAAGCTTACGGTATGACATTAAAGTCTAAGACCTAAGGGTAGTACTGTCCTTTCTTAAATGCTGAGAAGGCAAAATTCTCTCTCTTCCCCTCTAATGCTGGTTCTTAAGGTTGAGCTACAGAGTTTGGGATCGGCAGGCAGTTGTGATTTGAAGGAAGACAACGGCATGGAAATGTGATAGTTTGACACATCTGCTCATGACAGAAAAAGGAGCACGTCTACAGAGCCTCGATCTACACACTAACATGCATGACCGCTACCAAAAATTGCCCTGTCTGTTTTTGTTTGCAGGAATTTCTGTTCTAGGTGAAGGTAGCATAAAATGCTGGTGTAAATACTGAATTGAAGACTGTATAGTATATAATTTAAATGTTTTCCACAGTCTTTGGACAAATATTTAAACATCAGAACCTTGAAAGCTCACAGCTATGAAATTGGCAAATGGTGTTTGTCCGCTTGTCTGTTTTCTCAGGTGTGATTTTCCTCAAGTTGTTGAAAAGTAAGGAGTGGGAAAAAGTTACTTCGAAAATAAAAGAAAACAAAATTATTTACCATGACCTAAAAAGTAACATAATAATCAATATGCAAAATCATCAGGGTTGGAGTTTTATTATCCACACATTTAAAATACAGATTATGCAGGGGGGAAATATGGATTCTGCAGGTGAAATAAAGAACAAGGTGCGTATAAAAACATTTCACTTCAAAAGATAGATACAGAAATAAATAAAGAAATAAATATTGTGTGTGTGTGTGTGTGTGTGTGTGTGTGTGTGTGTGTGTGTGTGTGTGTGTGTGTGTGTGTGTGTTCAAAGATAGCAGGGAGAGAGCGAGAGAGGATCTTTGTGTTATGTTACCAAAGGAAAACTTCAAGCACTTTCATCAGACATGGTATATATTTTTGAACATTTTCAGAGATCTAGACTCATTGGCAATGTGAATTTATTACAAGGTTTAGTTTGTCTAAATCTAAAATGGAGAAGTGACAGTGAGTTGTCCAGCATCAAGATGCAGGTGTTGGTAGTGTCCACTTTTGTAGAGATGATATTATACATTACAGGACAAGGGAAGGCATTCTGGTTTATGTATGCATTTATAAATGAACATACGTGTTTTATATATATGTTGAAGATAATCTTTAGTTTGCAGAAGAGTGAGTGTTCATTCTGGCTGCTGAAAGTGCCTCGCCTAACAAACCTCTTCTGTAAAATATGTATCTTTATATTGGTAGCATATGTGGCAGCCTAAGCAAATTCTACAGTCACTAAAATTCATTATAAAAGACATGTTGTTGGCTGCATCAATTATTTGCTGTTTGCCAGACAAATTAGGGAATTTAACAAACAGTGGCTACTGGTGTTGGTCTGGGCCAAGCTTGAGTGCAAGGGTGTTGTGGGCTTTATCCAATTTCAGTTAACCAGCTTCGGGGTCAACTCTAAAAACATTAACTGGATTAGATCCCTCAGTAAGCCATTCAAATATTCTGTCATGGCTTCAGCTGATGAAAGAATGAAAAATTCTGGGTTTAAGCAAAGCATTGAATAAAACAGACAAGTAATTACGATATGGTAAATTTAACTTTGTTATTGCCATATGGAGTGTAATCCATGCTGTGTGAAAGACCCTCCAAAGCACAATAACAGCAGTGCTACTGTCACTATAACTTCATCACATTACTTTTTTAAATCCTTTATTTATGGAAAGTTGTTTGAGTACTTTTTCAACAAGACATCACATTCATAGGCTACAGTAACAGCCATTCACATTGGGTAACTTCCCACTCTCACTTCCGTCTGTTGGCCACTTGGAAGTTTTACTGGAGTAGTTGAGGTTTAAGTGACTTGCTCAAGCACACGTTGACGGTTGTTGAGGGAAAGTGTTTCTCATTCACTTTCCCCCACATTAGCCAGGCAGGGAATTTAAACCATCTGGTCAAGAGCCTGCTTCTCCAACCTCTGGAATACCGTCGATCTAACCTCTAAGCTACTAATTAGTGTAGAAGAAGTGGAAGATATGTTAAGCATGCTGCATTTAGTTGACTGCATGCTGGAGACATGTAAACAGCTACCCACATGCTACCCACATGAACTCCTTTGAATGTCAACTGATAGCTCAACGCAATATTCACATTACTTTCATCAGGTTTGAACAGATAATTCATCCATGGTCTCCATGTAAACAAAATCACTATGGCTTGAGCAACGAGCACCAAACTTGATGGTAAACCAACCTAAAAGTGCAGAGTTATACAGAACTACTCTGACTTTTTTGGAGTTTGGCCCATTTGTCACCTTACCCAATATGTGACGAAAGGACTGGCACCAAAATCATCTCTGTGTCTCTGTAGATAGCTCTGTCCGGTGTGCATGCAAACACTATGTTAAGCATTATCCTAAAAGTGAGAAAATGAGAACTTGTAGCAGCTCTAATGCTGGAGGCGTTGTTAGGATCTTGAAACATTGGGGGCTTAGCCCAGCCCAGAAATCTTTAGATTTTCACCCGATAATTGCACCATTTTCAAGTTATTTCAGAGTAAAATTAATATAAGATGTGAGACACTGTGCTCTACCAAAAGGTTCCAGTCAGGTGCGTATGGCCGGCTTTCACAACATGAAATCAAAATAAACAAAATGAGTGCAATCTGAGTTCTCATTCAACTTCGTTATTATTTTTATTTTCAGCAGCAGAAGTAAAACCCTAAGAAAAAATAAGAGCCTTGACGTTGATGAAGCAGTCATATGCTAGATTGTATGTTGCCAATGCTTTGTTCAATTTTGAAAATTGACCAACCCTGGTCTCATAGCTTCTGCTTCTATTGTGTGACAAGGGCTCCTTTTGAACTGTGACAAATTTGAACTGTGACAAACTGTGTTAACTCTGTGTCTTGTCTATCTGATACTCTCCTCTTCTTCACCTCTCCAGTAGCTCTTTTGGTGTCTCATCTGTCTGTCGCACTCCTCCTCTCCTCTACTCTCTCCTCCTGTTCTCTTCTCCTCTCTCCTGTCCTGGTCATAAAAAGGATGCAATCAGCATATGCCAACCAAAATCTAACCAAATCTCTCATTTTTTGATGTGATGATTAGATCGTAAACACATGTTATTTATCAATTTATTTTATACATAGACTTAACCAATTATTTGAACACACCAACCAATATCAGATTATACAAAAGCAAACCATTAATGCACTATTCCATCCCATAGGGGCTAAATAGTCATCAATGCTCATTATTCCATATGGGCTGACAGTCACACAACACAGCAACACTGCTGGATGCCAGCTACAGGCCAATATTCAATGCAGCAACAGATGTACATCAATCAGCATTCTATTGCTATTTATTAGTTACTGCAGTGTAATCAGTGGATTCTGTGCTCTCTCCATCTGATAACATCTATCTTCACGGCCTCATCCCATCCTCTGTTGTGCTCTTGTTGCTCTTTCAAGTTTCTCTCTCCACACTGTAGGAAATCTTTGACCTTCAGTTGGAAGAAACCCAAATTTTCTCTCTCTCTCTCTCTCTCTCTCTCTCTCTCTCTCTCTCTCTCTCTCTCTCTCTCTCTCTCTCTCTCTCTCTCTCTCTCTCTTATTGTATCCGTTAACATTGTTGGTCAATGTCTTCTCTGTATTTTTCCACCCCATACCACTCCTAACCCTAACCCTAACCCGTTGCCTTCATCCTTTTTCTTTTTGAAAAAGCTTCTTATATCCATAGCCTTCAAGTCTTGCCTTAGTCAATTAGCTAGCTAGCTACCACCAGATGCCAACAATGACAAGCCCTGTAACCGGTGCGCTCTCTCTCTCTCTCTCTCTCTCCCTCTCTCTCGCTCACACAAAATGCACGCGTGCCAAGTAGTGTGAAGTAGATCTGCTGCTTGAATGACACACAGAGGACCCAAAACGTACTTGCCTTTTTGATCAACGATATCATATTATTTTCGAGGGCTTTAATGCATGATCGGAATGACAGATGAATAGATCCGGGGCTATGTTTTTATTATTCTTATTTTTGTAAAAAAAAAAAAAAAAAAAAAAAATTTGAGATCCGGGGTTATTCATAAAACATTCGGGGCTGTAGCCTTGGACGCCCAGGCCTAACGACGCCGCTGCTGGATGGTTAGTTCACTTTAATGACAGGCCTAAACCTGCCAGGCTTGTTTAGAGGATTGGTAAAATAGACACAGTGGCAGAAGATCTCTCTTCCCGTGAGATTTGCGCGTACATTTTTGTTTACACAGGAAGTGAGCAAAGTTGACCAGACTTTTTAAAGTTTTTTGCGCTGTTGATTCGTTCTGGACTTCACTAATGACGAAGACTGAGATTTTGTTTTCAAAACAGTCCATAGAATAACAAGCACAGATCCTGTACAGACCCACGGCGCGTGTGTTCAATTCTACTGTGTGCACTGAAGCACTGTGACAGTTCAATTACCGAATTCCATAACGTTACTTAAATACCACAAGATAATAACGTTACCTACCGTTAAAGTTTGTTGGGCGGCAGAAGACGAATTACTGTTTACAAATCCTGTTACTAACACAGGCGAGTTTAGAGCAAATTGTGGAATGTTTAGTTCCACTTCTGTTTTCACACTCTGTGGATTGAGTACAGTGCTGCTGGTCTGCACATCTCCAAATGACAAACATGATGTGATTCGCGCATCAGAGATCGATTTAGATCAATTTCTATACACTGACCAACTTGATTTTGTGCCTCTGTGGGAAACGCTGCATCTCACAGTCAAAAACGCCCTCTAGAGGCCATCTGATGAAATGCATCATCTCACTAAGCGTCACCTGACTGACTGCCTGACTGCCTGACCTGAATTTGCCTGGTGATGCCCTCAGCTGCGCCGTGGGAAAAAACAATGCCAATTTTGGATTACTAAATGGTTTATCTTTGTACTGTGGATGATGCTAATACCTATGATTACTTAACATACTGTATGCTAAAGCGTTAGCATGTGCACTGGACAGAGCTATCTACTGGACTCACAGAGATGATTTGGGTACCAAATTGGAGTAATGGTTCCTGACTAATTCCCACAACAGAGGAAAATCAACACGAATACTAATATGATGTATCATGATTAACAACTCTATCTTCATTTAAGACACAAAGTGAAAGCTCATTCTCAAAGAAACTTACATTTAACTGATAACTTTACATTGCTCTCATTATGTTCTGGCAGATTTGTTAATTTGTTTGTTGGGATTCCAATACGGTTAATGAATCTTGCTGAGTGGGCTTTAACAAGCTGTGGGACTTAATGGAGCCAGCTGTGCAAGTCTTCAGTTTTTAGAGCTGATTGTTGAGATTTTGTTTTTGTAGTAGTAGTGGTAGTGTTGTTGCTGTTGTCAAAATAATTCAAAATTCTAATTCAGTCAGGGTCGAGGCAATGAAAAATGGAAATAAATTAACTGAACTGTGAATTAAAACTATGTAAAATGTTGACTTTAACAACTGTTTTTATTGTTTTCAATTGGAATCATAAAGAAAGTGGAATAAGGAATTTTTACTTGCTTATATGTTTCTGTTGTTACATGTAGCCTATGTCTATATGTATTGTAGACCATGTATGAAATATATTATGGGTCTACTCTAACATTATTAATGGGGTAGAGGTTTCAATTGTCAGTTCCGATTGGTTTCTCCCCATCCCCTTGGCTGCTCTCCCAACTTGGTTCTTACATCTCAACCAATTACCCTCTGTATCCCACATGGGTTTAAAGGCAATTAAACGCCAGGAAATGTGCACAAAACAACAACCATCAACCCCCTAGTTTACAGTATGAACGCTGCCCCGGAGCAAACTCCCCCCTGCATTTTCTTCCTAGATTTGTTGCTGCTTGTCAACAGCCTCAACCAAACTTGTCTCCTGCACTGGCACAGCACTGAAATGATATGAAAAGATTTGAGGTAAAAAGACCAGCTTTGTGACAAGGTCTAACCTGGCACAGATGGAGCTCCTTAGTACAGCTGCAAAGGGAGGATAAAAAAAAAAAATAGGGGAAAAAATAGCATGATTTTTCAAAGGTAGAGTGAAAAAGGAAGTTGGATTTGGAAGTGTGGTGGAGCTTCACATAGCTTCTTTTTGACTGTCTAGTAAAGCTGGTGAAAATGTTACATGTCATGCAGTGATACTTTAAAGCCAGAAGATGGCAGCAAATTTTCACTTCAGAACCAAAAACATTCCCCCAGCCCCTTTCTTCCCTTGCTTGAGCTGTGTGTGGGTGTGTGGGTGTGTCTGTGTGCGAGGCTGGTGGTTTGGGTTGTCCTCCACATTTGTAGCTATTTATCCTTTTTTATGTTGTTCAAATGTTTTGTCACAAAAAATTGAGAGTTACAGCCAGCACACAGTGAACATTGACTTGTTAAAGGCATTTTATAATTTTGAAAGCATGAGAAACAGAGTTTGGCCCATGTTATATTTTGACAGGTTGCCATGATCATACTTGGTTAGATCTTCATATTCACATTTGCTCTCGTTGCAGTTTCTTTAAAGGTTTTTACAAATAAAACTTGACAAATTTCGACAATCCTTTTGGATACACACATCTAACAGTAACCCCTGAAAACCTCATTTATAAACATTCCAACTCACAGTGCCTCAGTTTTTCGTTCCTTAAAATGTGGTCATGCACCCCTCTGCACTATTCTCACTTCGCTCAAAGCAATCCCTTTGTGCATTAGGAGAGTGAATATCCTGCCTTTTAATAATACCAAATACTCAAAGTAAAGATGCAGATGAAGTGGTATTCAAGCCAAATGTGATCATATCTTTTAGGTCTTTTTCTTTTCTCTGCCTGTCCTGGTGGAACATGTCTCCAGTTTTCTTAAAAGCTAAGGGTCCAGGGTGATATGCCAGCTGGGTCTGCTGAAAGAGCGGCACACTGAGAAGTAGCTGTGAAGCAGATGGCATCACAGTAACACACATTGTGCATTGAGTAAGGCTGCAGTGAATAAGAACGGTGCTCTTATGCTAAGTGATACCCATCATCCTAGAATCCAGAGTGCACCCAGATTTAGAGTTTGGCCACTGGATGGCAGTGCTGCTGAAGACACCTGGCTTTGCTTGGCGGATGAAGCAAATGGGCTTTGCTGTGGAGAATGTTGCCTGTTTGAATATAAGCAAACACTGAAAATTAAACTTTATGTTTAATGATTAAACTTTTATGTATTATGTATTTTTCTGCCTATCAGTTTTCAGATATATAGATAAATAAATACTTATTATAAAGATGTGCACATGCCCGTGTGCGCACACACACACACATACACACACACACACACACACTCAGGACGTATGCACTGTGCAGTTGAGATAAAATGCCCCAAATATTCACCTAAAGAGTGTAACAAACAGAAAAAGAGAATTGAAAAAGAGCAGCTGAATTCAAAAAAGAAAAACCATTCTTATAGTGAATCTCAAAAAGACAGAAAAGAAAATGAAGTAAAGTATAGAATAAAAGTAAAAAAGAAAAAAATGTAGTTGTAAATTGACATTTGTCCAGGCCTTGCAAAAGTAAGTGGGCCACTATTTATCAGCAAATAGTAGCCTACAGCAAAAATACCCTGACATATTTAAGTAAAATTAGTGCATTCAAACTGCAGCATTCAACATATAACAGATATTAAATGTGATGAATATAAAGCCTGTTTAATGGGCACAGAACATGCGCCAGTGATTCTCCCTATTTGATGGAGTCCCTTGGTAGCCCACAGCCTGTTGTAGTCGAACATTCTCAGTACTTTTCCGAGTCTTATTACAGATGTCAACCAGATCCCTCAGATGCTTGTCGAACACATCGTAAAACTGGTTCATTTGAGGCTTGCTGAAGCCCACTGCACTGATATTGCTTGTGTTCTGATGGCTGTGTGCTGACAACTCCAGATTTTCCGTCATAAAGGCATAAAACCAATCAATCCCAGCCATCCAGCATGGGCTACCGTATGAAATGGGTGTCTGATTTCCATTCTTTCTGCAAGGTTCAAGGCAAGCTTGCACACATCTGTAAAGGAAAGGACAAAAAGTGCTCCTGTTACGCTCTGAATGCAGCACACCGGCTCATTCTTAAAAACTGGGATTAAAATGCCTTTTCTCTCTCCAAGTGGAGGCAACCTGGAGTTTTTACCCTCTTGTTTGTGTGGAATATCAAACCAATGAGCTGCAACCTTCTTTGGTTCAGCACATCTGGAGGCCTGCACCCCATAGCTGCCTCTATCTGGTGTTGCTTCTTTGGTATTCCTCCATCTAAATTCAGGGTAGCAGTGTGGTGTGGCGAGTAGAAAGACCACCCTTCAACTGGAGCAAGGCACTGAATCCCTACCTGCATAATAATAATGATAACCAATGATTAATATTTGAACAGAATCTTTATCATAGCTATTTTAAAAGTGTATTATAAAATGTATTTTAAACATTTTTCAAAATGAAGGATGGAACAAACAGTGGGTTCTTATAAGATCACTAAAAAGCATGCATTACTACTACAATGAACATTTTTCTGCCAAAAATGAGCTTCTAATCATGCCCCGAAAAAATACTGAGCAGAAACACAAAAGAACTAGGCTAATTCTGAATATGCAAATATGAGGCTTACTGTCTTTTTCTAAAGCCTACATTGTCTGACATTCTGTCACTGCAGGAGAATATGAGAAGCTGGGAGAGAAGAAGTGTGTGTGTGTGTGTGTGTGTGTGTGTGTGTGCATACACGTGTACCTTTGTGTGTGCCATTGTATATGTATGTCAATTACTTGTGGCTTATGTAAATGTACAACATATTATTTAATGGCAAATAAGACTGTCAAACAAAAGGAATTTGCTTTAAAAATGTGTTTGGTTTGGATTTAAATTATATATGCATGCATGTCATTGTTATATAATGCTTCTACAACACAATGGCGGTGTTTCCTCCCATAATGACCATTCTGTTTAATGCAGTGAGCTTTTATTCCCACTGTATGCTAAATATTTATAGATAACTGCTCAGCTTTCTTTCACCACTATATTCATTTTTTACTTCCATGTCACCCCTGACCCTCTATTTTCATACATATTCATCGTCAGTGGCATAAGGAAATATTTTTTTTTTAATTATTATTATGTTTTTCCAGTAGAGGAGGGGAAGTCCAGTACACAGCACTGTTTGAAATGATAAGCAGCATGTTGTGAGCTGGTCACCATCAGTGTAGAGTTGTGAAGACTGGAGGCGGCCTGCTGGCCAAGTTGTAATGTTAAATAGAGCATTGTGTATGGTATTAAGATGAATATTTCATGATGAATGTCACAGCATGCGGTGAGATGACCCCAACGCGGTAGAAAATGGCCAGCTACTATCTGTGCAATGCTGTGGCAGGGATAATGAGATGAATCCATGCCCCCAAGATGTCGGGCTGCTCTGGAGTCAAAGGGGCGTCCGGCCTGGTATGAGATGAATGTAATATAATGTAATATTACCCACTGAATGTGTTTAGCTGTTTACATCTCTAAGTGAGCAACCCATGGGCATTTTTTATTTATTTATTTTTTTTATGGTTGCCAACTTTTCTCCTTTTAACTGCACTTTGCTTCATTTAGCTGGTTGTTTGAGTGACCTATTCTTAGTTCCTATTTCCTAGTTCCTAATTATTGGCTTAAACTGTTGTCATGTGGGAATGTTTGTATGTTTGCATGTCTACAGCCAGCATCAGTCCAGGGAGACATTCAAAAGTAGTAGGTTGATTGGACCAAACTCTAGCAGAAGTAGAAATCACTATTTCCCCATGAGACATCATTTTAGTCAGATTTGCTCCTTTTTGTTCATTTTTTATCCCTTTGATGCATGTGACAGGTCAAAATGACAACTCCCTCCCTCTCTCAAGTGGTTATTTAGCGATATTTCCCCAAATTAAATTATTTCTAATTTTAGATTCCAACGATTCCTCGCAAATCTTTATAAGTGAACAACCCTGATTTCCATTTTGTCAAAATAATCTGCAAGTGAACTTTTCTCAATCCCTCTGTGTCAGCCCGGGTTAGGCACGACTCTGTGGCTGTCATTCTGCGGGGAACGTGTAGAAGTTTTACAAGGTGTGTCAGCGAGATATAGCAGAGTCAAACCCCTGGGGCACAGTGTGTATTAAGGTTAATTTGAACTGATTAGAATAAGCAGTGGGGGTGTTGCTATGGGGAGCAGGGGCGCAGCTGACTGAACATGGTGGTGTGTCCTGCCGTGAAGGGTGCATGGCGTGCTTTGTTTTAATGTTAGGGATAGCAGGTCACGTGACCTCAATTCTTTGATAGCATTTACATATCCGGTAGCTTGTCATGCTTGAGAGGAGATTCAAATTGACAGTGTCTGGAGCGAGGGCAGCGTTCTGGTGGAGGTTGGTACAGGATGGTGTCCTTTTGTGTCCCTATAGACTTTTAAAAGCTTCTGAGACCCAAACTGAGCTGCCACAAGCTAGAGAGTTGAAACTTAGTGCTGGTAAAAAGTTTCCAGAGATAATGTGTGTTTGGAATGCCAAACTGAGTGCTGTGAAACACCGACAGTATGAGAGACTCATTCTGAAATGTCTACATTCAGTTTATACCTGACTTGGAATGAACCTCACATATTACAATCCTAATACCAACTAGCTGAATATTTTTTTTTTGAATTTTGAGTATTATCTGACAAATGTATATTGTATGTATGTGCATGCAGAAGCAAATATACAGTAGTAAAGTCTATCTCTTTTGCCATTTTGTTTTGCAATAGTGAATAGGCAAGAAAGAAACAATGTAACAACTCTTGTGAATACAATGCAAGATTGCTTTTTAGGAAATCATACTCTCACCCACAGTGTCAGTTCATTATGCAGCTTTTTAGGAGAGCTGACCCCCTATGGTACTTTGAATTGTTGACCAAAAGACCCTCAGCCAACTATGTTTCTCATCTTTGAATCGTCCCATTGCCCTTGGTCATTTGGGACGCAATTTTATCAACTGATCAATACTTAGCATCTCGTACTAAAAGTCAACATATATATTTTTTTTATTTTAGGAACAGAGATCTTTCTTTACTCATCATTAGCTGAACAATGAAAAAAATCATGCACTTCTTGTGCTTACAATCATTTCCCGGTGCATCAAATGGCCCCTTTTTGTGGGCTGAAAGAAACTAAATGATAGCAAAAATTACCAAGGAGGGAAACTGTGTAACAAAAATAAAATACATAAATGAAAAGTAATGGAAAATAAATTAAAATAGATCTAGAGCAGAAAATGAAATCAAAGGGAAATTTGAGTGCGGTAGTGATTGAATGTGTGTGTGCGTGTGTGCGTGTGTGCGTGCGTGTGTGCATGTGTGTGTGTCAAAGAGAAAAAGAGAAGAAGGGGGAGTTAGACAGAGAGACAAATCTGCCCACTGTACTACTGAGGGAAAATGACAAGCAGTTTGGTTCAGCAGACAGGTCTTAAATCCATGTGTGCAGCTTTTGAGAGCTCTAGATTCACTGGCAATGGGAACTAACTAAAATGCTGCAAACCTGGCTGACTGAATGGATTTAAATAGCTGTTTAGGAAAGAGTGCCAATCAAGACACATCCAGTTGTGATGCATAGATTAGAGATATCTGAAACTACCTTTTTTGAAAATATGAAAACTACAAATCTCACACAACTCGAACAATTTCAAATTTTGAAAAAAACAAAAGATAAAAAAAAAAATTGCATCTATACTATATCTGGAGAGCCAACAATGGAAAACAAGCTTCCTACAGTGGGAGAGATGGTGAAGCTATGGAGAAAAAAACTTTACCAATCTCAACTTATAACTTAAGCAGTTATAAGATAGCTTTAATACAGCCACAATGGAAATGCTCTTTGCAACCTTTAAAATCCTAATTGTCTTTCATGTTTTCTATTGGATTCAATTTGCTTGCTTGCTTGGTGTTGGAGTGGGTGGATAAGAGTGCGTACTTGTTTCTTGCATGATTTTGATGGGGTTTTTCATGGCAGGATTTCATCAAAGGCCTAAGTCTAAAATGCACAGCTCTCTATTGAATTTGAGTAAGAATATGCTATTTGAAGATCCTATAAGATTCACACTATACAATGAATACATAGTTGCAGTGTAATTAACTGACGATGAATACAAGGTGTGCTGATGAATGCAATTTGATTTCAGTGAGCTATTCATGTCCTCCACAACATAATTTTTTGTGCTTTTGAAGTTTCACTAGAAAAGATGGAAGACATGGCCAGTGTGTAAGAAGAACAGAACTCCATCCACAAGAGGTCAAACTCCTAGCAGTAAGTCAGGGTTATTTCCCATCTTCACCTCAGCAGCATTTCCTGACACTATGGTGGGATTTGTCTGAAGGTACATTTGTAATCTGTTTCCACATTTTCACAAATCTGCGTGAGATTCAGCGTCAAATTTGATCAGAATTCAAATAAACATCACCTGAAGAAAATTAAATCTCATGAAGACATGCCTGGATATGGATGGTACAGTTGCATTAATGTTAACATTGTGCAAAATTGCATCATCCAGGAATGAAAGTTTCTACATCTCCACTCCGAATGAGCTCCCTCTACTACACATTAAGTGCTCAACTTAAGCTGCGGGCTGCAAAGTATGCATTTCAACAGCGCTAGATTTCTTTTCATTCTCTTTGTCATATGTGAAGGAATTACTAAGCCCCTCTAGATTTTAGTTTTCAAAAAAAAAAAAAAAAATGCTGCAGCCAAATTGAGTCTCTCTTCATCTGTAAGCTGCTTTAAGCCTCGCTAACGGCTCAGCTTTGCCTTATTAGCATTAGCTGCTCTGTAGATTCAGCAGACTACCCCCATCTCCCTCTCCCTGCCACACAGCTCCTTTACCTTTTGGTGTAGTGGTGTGCAAGAACTGATCACTTCAAGCAGACTGCGACCTCTTAAACCCCCCCCCCCCCCCTCCCTCCTCCTCCTCCTCCTCCACCGAATGGCACGTTAATGCCAGAGCATGGTGGTTATGAACAAGTAGATGTTAGCAATTATTTGTCCAGCCTCTTCAAACACAGCTTTCCTTCCTGAACTCCCTTCATATCTGTCTCCCTAATTGTCCACTGAAGCTGAATGTGTTTGATCTCATATAAGTAAAGCATCTAAAAACTATTAAATTCTGCCTGGGGATAGTGTCATGTAAACTATTGCAACTATCTGCTCAAGTGAGAAATCTGAAATCTTTATTTTTCAGTTTTTCATGGGATTCCACCATTGGGGGTGAGGTTACAGTGGTTGAGAATGTCTTGTTCTTGAGGAAAACATCATTTTCTTTATGTGAGTAATCTAAAATCTATGTATCCGCTGGTTTTCCAGACTGTTGAGAGATAATATACATAATTTTATACTTGAAACTGCTTGTTTTATTACACAGCGAGATGTGCAGTGAGTAGCACCTCTCTTGGGAATGAATGCAAATGTGCTGGAAATATTCCTTTGTATCTTTGCACTCTGGAGAGTGCTGTCTACTGTATGTTATGTATCAGCTTTTCTTCTGTCTCTTTGACACCCAAAACAACAATATTGAATGAAAAAGTAAGGAAGAGAGGCTGCTGAAGACACCGAGGGCTCTAGCCATTTTTGCTCTTGTAGATTATTTGAAAGAGAATGGATGAATTTCATGGAAAAGGCAAGATATGTCTGGAGGTCTTTGATATAGAAACATTTGTAAACTAATTCTATAAACTATACTCCATTCAAACAGCTTAGTGAACAATGTGAAAATGTGTTTTTGCATACTTCTGAGAACAAGACTGTTGTAGCTCACTTTCTATGTGCACAGTAGGATGGCACTTCTCCCGTTTGCTGTGTGTACCACAGCCTATAAGTAGGGGGCAGTAGCGCAATGCAAACATTGTCACCACCATACTGTTTTGTAATTGCCACACTGGAAGGGAGATTCTAAAAGCAACAGAGCAACGAGGAGGGTGCTTGTGGCAGAGGTTGGATAAGCACATACTGTGCTGTGCAATTGACTTCACCACTACTAACCTGTTCATCAGTATATAAGGCTCAACTTAATAAGGCAATGCTGAGCCTTGATTATACATACAGTATATTGGGAATCTAGACCCACAGTAGCAGGAAATATAAAATGAGAAAAAAAGTTGTCCCCTGAAAAAGAAAAGAACAGTTAGAAAAAAAAGAACAGTTATATAAAGTGTCTGGTGTACGACAATCACGGGTGGCACAGCTATTCAAAAGAAGAACTTCTACAGCTGCTCAGCACCGACAGCTGTGGCACATTCCCTTTGATTACATCCTAAAACCCTGAGTTCTCTGTGCATCGCACAAGCATGCCTCCAGTGATGTCAACATGCTGACCTGTTGGTGCAAAGCCTGTCCAAACTTATCCACAAATCCCATGCAGAATGGACATCAATTAACATAAGTTGACCACATCCTTCCTTTGTTTAGATTCCCTGTTTCTACGTTCAGCAGAAACGTTTAACTAATACATTTTTTGACATACAAACAAACTGTTGGCCACTGTACAACTCCCCTGAAACAGTGCCTTGCTCATAGGATACACTGATGGTAGTTGGTGAAATAATGGGGAGTATGCCCGACTCTCGGCTTGTTTCTATATGATTAGGCTTCTGCTGCCCCAAAACTTTTTTGAATATGTAAACTGGACTCACTCTCCAGTTTGTCTAGCGGTCACGATATCGTAGTGGCTAAACAATGGTGTTTTTTCCCCACTGTAAAGGCGTCAAAAGCCACATGTGCAGTGGTAGCTGTCTCCCATTGCTCTTTTTTTCTGCTAGGAATAGACCTTTTTCACAGCAGCCATTTTGACGTGTCATAGCAGGGTAAACACAGGTGTAACTAATAACATTAATGAAGGTTCCATTCCATTTAGGTGTTCCAGTGACAGGGCCCTGGTATTGTGCATGCTGGCTCATTGGAATGGCTGTGGAACACCTAAATGGAATGGAACCATCATTAATGTTATTAGTTACACCTGTGTTTACCCTGCTATGACACGTCAAAATGGCTGCTGTGAAAAAGGTCTATTCCTAGCAGAAAAAAGAGCAATGGGAGACAGCTACCACTGCACATGTGGCTTGTTCTGCTATGACATGTCAAAATGGCTGCTGTGAAAAAGGTCTATTAGCGTTATATTGTAGGTCTACAAGACAGGACAACCAGCTAAACCAGTGCATCAACCAATGGAACAATCTCCTCAATAATCCAAAAGGAATAGGCTTTAGTTTGTCATTTGACACTGCAGTACAGAAAGCAGGAAAGCCAGGCTTCTCAGGGTGTTAAGAACACACCAGCATTATCTGGCACCAACTCCAACCAGTCAAACAGCACAAGAGAGATCTCTTTGGTGTATGTCTAGACTGGAAAAATAAGCATTTGGCTCAGTACCATGTAACCTTCTGTGGGTAGCATTTGATTCTTTAGAGTACCAACTGTCATTGTAAATCTGCTTAAAGCCTATTTCCAAGACATACAAATATGCTTCAAAACATTGGAATTTACCACAGCATGGCAGCGACTGGAAATTGGTATCATGGCAGGGTGCACAATCTCTCCTCTAGTATTCACCATGATGATTGGGGTAATCACTGGACATCATGGTGGGTTGTGAGTGAAGAAAGGTGTCAGAGGGGGCTTTGCCTCCCCTTCCATCATGGCAAAATGGCTAGGAGTCCATCATTTTTGCTAGCTGCCCGATACATTGATCTTGCTATTTAGTCTACTGGTATTACTTGCTTATTTACTAGTGTGAATTCAAGTTTTCATGATGATGCATTCTGATGCATTTGAAAACTTTGCCCACCTCAGTATATGATATGCAGCACCATCTCATATGCCTTTGTGCTATTCCTGGAATGTGGAGGCAAGGGTTCGATTCATTGTTGGAGCAACCTAATTTGCCCCAAACCCTGTGGCTAGATGAGGACGCCACATGTCCTCTGTGTTCAGCAGTGTTGGGGAAGTTACTTTTTAAAGTAATTAGTTACTTTACTTTGTTACTTACCTTAAAAGGTTCCTAGTTATGTTTCAAAGTTACTTTTTATTGGATGTACAGTAACTCTGAGTAGTTTTATGTTACCCACATCAAAAGAACAATCCACAGCAATATGGCTTGTGCTGCAAAGTGTGCTGTTGATCATTGTTTTAAAATGCAATGCAAGACTATTGCTCTGCTTTTAAAACAGTAAGCCAATATCATTTATATTTTCATTCATTAAATAGGCCAAAGTTTCACTGAGACTGACCTATGTGCAAATGTTTCCCGTGTGCGAATATATAAAGAAATGCAATGAAAATGTAATTCAACGCAAATAATGACTGAGGCAACAGCTCATTTTAGTAATATAGCAAATAATGCTGTCAAATTACTTAATAAGAAGTAGGTCATGAAAGCAATTAGTGCAACTTAATAACAAGTGCACTTACATGGTGAGTGAGTGAGTGAAACTATGTTGACTTTAGTGTAAAATGAGTGAGAATTTGGTTACAGCCATTCAAAACTTCCCACTTCTCTACAACTTATTTACTACAGTAAAGTAGTAAACATAGAGTAAACATCTCAAAAACAATGCTTAGTCAATGTTTTTTTCTGTTTCATTTCGATTAGCCTACTGCTACCTAATTAGTACTTGCTAGCTAGCTAGCTATGTTAACTCATGAAAACAATTTAAATGAAAGGCACTATCAAAACAGTGAAAAATACATAATTTGACTGTTCATCAATCAGTTAGGAGCGACCCATCAAAGTTGCTCTACAACCAAATGACTATAACATATACTTTGAAAATAATGCATATTTGGGCTATAACATTTATTTCTCAGTCCAAACAAAACAGCTCACCTTCAGTCAAATGCAATAGTTAACTTAGGCTACTCCTTTCCACCAAAGCAGCGGTTATAGTACAGAAGTTTCTCAAAGCGGCTGTCCGAGAGCTGTTTTTTCTTGGGAGTCAAAATTAGATTCCCAAGGCTGAACAGTCTCTCCACAGTTACACCGGATGGTGTTGGCGTGTGGAACCACAGAGTGATCTGCTTAATCCTGGAGAAATTGTTCAGTGTATCCATTCCTGCAGGTGACTTAATGGTAGTCTGTGATCTCAGAGCCTGCAGTGTATGAGTCACTGTCGTCCTCAAATGCAAAAAAAATCATCCTTGGTGGCTGGTGATGATGATGGATGTGGCCTTTCCTCAAGTGACTCCTCCTCAGTGACATTGTGGTACTTGGCAGCGAGCAGCCATTTAATGCAATCTTTCTTTTCCTCATCACCCGCCCAGCGCAGCTTGAATTTCACAAGTGTCACAGCAGCCAGCAGTGCCTCATCACTGTCCAGAGTGGAGGCAAATCATGTCTAGATGGCATGCAAGGTTAGACTAGGGATGTATTGTAAAAATCAATTAATGGGCTACATAAAACCTCTGTACCCTTATCATACGGGGGCCTATTCTCTTATATTGCCCATGTCCAAATTGAAAACGTTCCAGACTGAATTTAGCCGTTCGGGAATGGGAGATAGCCGATATCAAAGTAAAAAATAATAACAATAAATAAATATGAATTGTGATATATCTTAATAATAATGATATAAAAACCTGCACACCTGGACAGTGACATCTGGGAGGCCAGCTGTCATACTGGAGAGGCTGCTCTTCCCTGCCATGGTTTTAGCCATAAGGATCTCAAGCGTTGTTTCGAGAGCAGTTGTCTTCCCCTTGAAGAACATTCAAGGCCATCGAGAGCGGTTTCAAAACCATTCAGTACTTTCTGAGAAACCAGCCAAGTACAAACTCCTTTCAAATCTACATATTTAATCTGGGTTACCCTGCACAGTGGAATCAGTTCCACCTTGTTTTTGTTGAAACCAATAATTTTTGTCTTCTAATTTCTCCACACACTGATGTCACTGTTGATTGACTGGACTTAGTACACTTTTCTGTGGCGCTGCTGTACACAGCTTTGCTTTCTCCATTTGTTGTGAGCTATTTATCCTTTATACTGGAGATTAAATTGAGTGGTATATATGCACATCTATGATGTGGAGGGAGAACAAAATGGACTTCATGGATGTGAAGGGAACATCTTCCTCCCACTCATATTAATCCTCTCCTTCCAAATCAGCATTGTACATTTTAAAAGCCTTGACAAAATTGGATCCATTGTCAATGATAGTGGCATGCAGTCATCTTCTGACTTAGTCCATACGATGAATGTATTCACACTATCTCACTAGCAATGGTATAATAGGTGTCTTCCCCGAACTCTTTTGCATTCAATACCGGCATTGTTGCACTGCAAAGTTGACAAACTAATCCTGTGTGTGGTCATTCCCATAAGGCTATTGTTGTGAGCAGTCCATAAATCAGCTGTGGTTGAAATGTAGTGCAAACCCTCAAAAGTTTGTTTCAGCTCTATACAGTTTTTAATTTGCCTCAGCAAGGTAGCTGGCAAAAGCTTTCCTATCAGACACAGTCCCATCCCTGCTATGTGTCATTGGGACTTTGTTGGGAGGGAGACTCGACAGCTGAAAGTTTATTCAGCTAGCTCTCCTGTGGTGACAGCTTCAACATTAGCACTAAAAACTAGCCTCATTTGCTTTGGTGCTGTAGCACCTGCCCCAGCCTCAGCTTCAACAGCGGTTGGCTTCTCCTCAAGTATTGAGGTGCTTCTTTAAATTTGCATTGCTGTTCTTTGCAGTCAATAGCCAACAGTTTGCAATTAATAATAATGTTCTTATCCTTTTCTTCAATGATTTCAAAGTAATGGACTTAATGGCTTTCATGACTAAGACAAATGTTTATATGATGGCACAGCTTTGCTAGCAGAAGTGATGAGTCAGGCACCGTCCCCAGCGCTGTTGGAACTCCCCCTTAGCCTATTGTTGTGTTGAGATTGATGGTGAGGTCAGAAATTATTGGGTTCAATGTTGTGGCGAAGAGTGTACTGTGCAATGTTAGGGTAGTGTAGATGTAGTGTATGTCACTGTAGGTCTGATACATACTGCAATTTGTCTCACAGACAACAACACTGTACAGCACAGTGTCCTTGGCTATAGAGTAGATACACTTTTCCCAAGGTTAAGAGGCAGGAGTATTGGATTTTTAACTGAGAGAGTGTATCAGCTGCATTCTGAGCCCCAGTTTTACTCATACTCAATCCCCAAGGCAACAATCTCAATTCCTAAATTTTCATCCTCACTGGGGATAATCATTAAGTATAGTGTTGCTTCAACTACAGTTACATCAGGGCTTGGTGTAATCTGTTGTCCCAAAGATGCTATCTTAAATGGTATGAACCCAGGATGCCTCGTAGAACTGCCAAAGATTTGCTGATAGGTCACTGGAGTTGATCAGACCCAAAGCATCAATTACTTGTGGCACCATAAACCTTTGTCGGGCATGAATATTTTCAAAGACTGAGGCTCTGTTACATAGCAATGCGATGGCATCCCCACTTGTCCTGTTTCTTGCCACATCTTTAAGTATTTCATCATTGGTTAGAATAAAGTTTGGCACTCTCACTGGCTCCTCATTTGTTCTGCGCATGTGAAAACACACATTGTTTTGACACCGCTGTGCAATACAACTGAAGGAGACAACCACTTGGTAGGTCAGTCCTCTTTCTCCTTGACTTATCACTGCTACTGCATGTTGGTGGCCGACTTGTGAATGAATCATTATTTTTGAATGGCTCTTTATAGGGTAATAGCGGTGTTTTTTAAGTTTGTGCCAATTGTCTGGATTGCCCATCTAGATTATTCTTGGTGTCTGTACACAGTCAGCAAAGTTGGATATGTCAGGGCTTTTTTTCCTACCTTCAGAAGAAGCTATTTGCTGCTATTCATTCTTGTACAGTATGAAAAACAACTTCCACAGAGTTGATCGAGCTAGATAATCCATCACGGTAAACATGAAGCCTTGATTTGGTTTTGTCAAAGTTTCTGTTTTATTGTTATTTCATTATGCCCAAGTCTGCCTGAGTTAAGCATTTTCATATCAGTGTGTGCATTATGTTACGCTCCGCTTACTGTCAATCACCTGACACCAAAAGGAAGTAATAGAACATCAATATATTATTATTATTATCGGTGGCCCACAATGTAAAATGCAGTGTAGAGGCTGGTTGAGGTTGCCAATCTTCTCGATAATTACACTAATGTCTCAAAATGAATGTGGTCATGATATTTTTTATGTTAAAATGCTACACGTAGCACCTTTTAGAGTCAGTGACTTACTAATCACTATCAGTGTGCTAAAACTCTCTAGTTTAAAACTCCTGACTTGCCACAGTTGACTGTCTGTAGCTAAGCACCTAACCCTAGTGAAACAAAAATAACAACCACAAAAATAACGACTTTAATCCAAGAGGCACTCTTGAGCTGCCTAATCACCTAGGGTTGTTCGATGTCCAACATTTACACATCACATCACCCAATCAAACATCTCCGATGGCCGATGACATCAGGCATTATTTATACTTGTCTTCACATAACACATGGGTGGTATTAATATAAACTCTGTATATTAAAACAGTCAGGAATTATAGTAGTTTCAAGAAAATCTGTTTTTCCTCATTAACATGCTAATTTATGCAGCAAGGTGCTCATCTACTGTATAAGGAGAAACTGGTGTATGAAGTATGAAGTTTCTATCATGTATTGTTCTTAAGTTATTGTGTTCACAACAATGTGTTTACACTCAGATAAAATAATAATGTCCAACGTACTATGTACTATGATGGTGGGACATAAAAAGTAAGAAAAGATCTTTGAAAAGATGGTGAATGTGTCTTTCAACTGATGTTGACATTCTGATGATTTCCAAATGAGACACAGTTGTACTAACAATTTCTCAAAACACATTTATCATCCTCCACACATCAAATTTTGCTCTGGTCTGCTTTCATGAATTGGCCTATATTTCTTCAAATAACTTTCATCATATATCATTAGGATACCCAGCAGAACATGGGCAGAATGTGATGAGAAAACACAAACTTGAAATAGGCTTACAATATTAATATGTATCTACAAATTATAAATCTATCATTCTGGTAAAACATTATTTTTCTCTGAATTTGCATTATACTTATCAATCCCAAATAACCATATGTATGGATGTGATATATTGAAAATGGCAACCTTCATATCAGGCTATAGCCTATTATATCACTTAAATCCAATAGAATTAGATTTGATTTATTGTTTTGCCTGTCTATTCTATTAAAATGAAACAAGCGAAGCAAGTCAAAAGCCTATCATTTATCAAAATATAATAGCCTATGCTTATAGCTATATTTATGATGTTAAATTTCGGTTAATGCTAAACAATGTGTAAAAAAAAAACATCTTACCTGATTTCAGATGAAGAAAAGGCAATTTCAAGATGAAAAGGACCACATACATATAACACATAAGTACATTAAAATAACTAATCCTTTCACATCATTCATGCAGAAATGTTAGGACAGCCTTCTGTATTACAGATGGGCATATATTCCTAGATCTAGTTAACTTTTTCATATGCCGTTTATTCAACAATCTGATGTTTCTTCTTCTCTTTTATGAAGCCTACAATGGGCAGGTGCATATTACTTATTTTCCAATTGTTATGATACAAGGCAAGTGCTTTGTTAAATGGAATGTGCAAGATTGAAAACTTTGGATTTATTGTCCAAATATGAATATATATAACCTTCCTGGCATATCTCCTCACATCTTCAGAATATACACATATGATTTAAGTCAGCCAAACTCTGAATTGGAACATAAGTGAATGATTAAATTATTAAAGGAAAAAGAAGCAGTGGTTGTCATGACAGCAGGCCTGTAGCCCATGGTAGGCCTGTAGCCTACAGTCAGCTCTACTGACTGAACAGTTACATCAAAATAAATCCTAATTTATGAATTAAAACTATCATAATGTTCATAACAGTAACCTTATTTAAGTTGCCAAGTTTGATGCATCTTCTCTTTCTGTGGCTACTTTGCTCTATCTTTTTTTGAAATGTGGTGACTTCAGCCAGAGAATTGGTGCAGTTTTAGCAACAGCTAACAGGATTAAGAGGTGAACGCCACATAACTCTCTCACCCATGACTACCCGCTTGAGATGCAAGAAAGAGGCCATTTCTATGGAAATGCAATGTTTACACGCATGGGAGAAGTCTATTATCTGCCATTTTGAAAACGTAAAGAGGACAGTGGTTCGTGGGGTTTTTCCCTCATACTGCTCTCAGCATTCTCTCCCCTGTTTTTCTATTTTTTCTTGTGCTCATCCAGAGGAAAAACAAATAGTGTAAATGTCCTTGCGCCTGATTACACACCAACCCCTTCTTTCTCCTCCAGGCTAGCTGGAGAGACATCTCACTAGTGTCCCCCAAAGTACCTTTTCCAGAAGCTGAATGGGGCCCTTTTCACCTTGAAAGCATTTAAATGGAGTTGGTGGGATTGGGTCCTTCTCTCTCCACTCTAGCTGGGTGTGTCAGGAGTTCAATGGTGTTTTGTGGAGCGTGAAGGTATACAGAAGAAGCTATGTGTCTACTACAAGGGAATAAAGTGATAGTAATTCATTGACAACACCACTCAGCTCCGAGGCTTTTCCGGGGAAAACTGCATCTCTTGAGAGAGCACATCTTGCGAAGTCTTAGGTGTTTTCAAGAGCCCTTTGCACATTACTTCAGCGTGTCCCAAGAGGTATGGCACCATATGAGATAAAAAAAAGTTTCAGATCTGGAAAACACAGCAATGGCAGAACTTGCAAGAACCCATCTAGTGCAGACAGAGCAATTTTGAATGAAACCATATTTTTCTGATATTTGTCCATCAAAGATTCCACGAATCAAAAATCAGAGCGCTGCCCCATGTCACACAAGATAGTTTGCACAGTGTTCATGATATAAACAATGCGTCCTGATCAGTCAGAATGTCTTTCTGACTCAGGAGATTAAATGAAACAATGCCTGCGCGAGATATTATGCAGCAGCATTCCCTCGGGATATCACGTTGCATAATCAACCACCAATACAAAGCGACATCCCTGTGCACTTTGATCTAATGGCCCGATGAGGTCCATGCCAATCCTTTTGAAGGGGACATCAATCAAAAGAAGGGGGTGCAATGCCGCTTTTGGGGTGGCTGGGGGGTTAACCTCTGCACATCTGCACAAAGTCAATAGATTTGGCCCTCGAGCCAATTTTGTGTCTTACTTTCCCCCACGTGACCAGCCATTGGTTTATAGAGAGCTGCCTAGGAAAACATTTCCCGGTGGTTTTTAGGAACCAAGAACTGGGTTGCTCAGAAAGATGAATCTGAAATGAATCTACACAGACAAGAACTGGGTTATTTCTTCTCCTGTCTGACTGCCATGGCTCACTCTATAAAGCCTGTCCCTAGCCACACAAAAATAGGGGTATGTTAGCGCTGTGTTGGACTGCACCAGCTGACCATCAATTTTCATCACTTGGTCGAAGGTGTACTGAAGGGTGTCGTCCCAAGACTGTTCAAGCAGGAAATCCTCCATGGGGAGAACAGTCGGAGACCCCGACAAGGACACGGCCATGTTTCTCAGCCCCAGACGACCCCGCATTGCCACCAAGCGCAGCGCAGAACACATATTTCCCTGTCGGACATCCACACATTCTCTCAATGACTTGAGGAGCCCTGGCCAATAGGAGGGGATGCGTAAGGCGGGAACCAACAGCAGCCTTGATTCTATGTTTTTCCTGTGAAGCCTAATCTCCACTGGCACCGCAGGGTATTCGCAAATATCCCCATGCACACACCAAATAGACACCCAGGACGCCTCCACCAAAGCCCCAGGTCAAATCAGGCACTGATGGATCACGGTCTGCTAGCAGCCTGAATCCATCAGAGCCTGAAGTGTACCTCTACTCTGTCTCCCTCTTTGCTTTCCAGCTGTCGGAATCAGCAGAAAATACTGAATGTGAGTGAACTATTAGTGAATGAGTCTCATTACAGAAAGACAATGTACAATCCAT
The DNA here is from genome assembly GCF_048128805.1 of Centroberyx gerrardi. Classification (NCBI taxonomy): domain Eukaryota; kingdom Metazoa; phylum Chordata; class Actinopteri; order Beryciformes; family Berycidae; genus Centroberyx; species Centroberyx gerrardi. Next base: position 18,580,276 of record NC_136007.1, read on the forward strand.
TGTTATAGTTATATATTACCATCTTAGCACACCATGAGAAGAATTCCTGTACATAAGAGATGTACAGTAAATAAAGCTTGCACAAACAGCAATTACAGCACAATGGGGCTCTAGCTCACTGGTTGTAAATCCTGCCCAAATAGTCAACCAGAATCACTTGCAGTTCAGTATGGGTTGCAATCACAACATTAAGCAAATGATAGATAAACTAATCAAGCAAGGCCATCGGCTGAACCCTGAAACTTACCATCACAGTTTCAGACATGCGCAAATTAATGTTCACTTCAACAAAATGTTACAGTCACTTGTTACAGACTAGCTGCTTGCCAGCTCTCCTGCCAAGTGTAAAAATTGTGGTAAATTTACACAATTCATCATGATCCAGCTGAACATTGTTGGAATTGCCATTAAAGTAAATATAGCAACAACAACAAAGGCACTCAGAAACATTATTAAGGAAAATATAGATCCAAAAGCCACAGTGTTCAGATGTTTTTGCCACAATTAAGATGATTTATGGGGAAGAAATATGGTTGGAACAGATAGTACCTCCTTTGACTGTTCAGAGTGTCTCTTTAACTAGCTCTAATTGTACAAAATATGTCTATAGTAAGGTGAATGGTTTTATAGTTAAAGCTTTTTTTTGTTTCACATATCCATTGGACTAGTGTTCCTAAGCTATGAGACAGACGTTTGTCACCACTCACCACTGCCACTTGTGTCCAGGTTTGGGCTGTGTGGTCAGGACACATGTCCACCCTCACTCACTAAGGTTGAGCATGCCTGGTTTGAACACGCTGTCACACACACCATCTGTTACCTCCAACACTCTGGGCCTGGACAAACATGGTTATGAGTAGGTAATGGTGCGGACAAAAACCTGTGACCTTGACACTGCCTCCTATGTGTGATCAACAGAGAGAGAGGTAGATTGATGAGAGTCAGTACCCCCATTTGATTTTTTTTTTTTTTTTTTTTTTGAGAGGAAGGCAGAATCCCACGTTGCCTGGCAACATGTCTGTCTCTGTGTGGGATGAGAGATGGAGTCTTCAACTGACTCTCTTATCTTATTGAACTTTGAAGATAAACATCAAATCACCTCACTCAATATACATTCTTCATCTCAGCCATATGCTGGACACCAAATGCATTTATGCAAATTGTACCACATGCCATTTTCAGCCTCCCGACTTTTGCCATTTTCATGCCGCTTTCAGTCTCCCAACCCAAACATGGAGGTATTTTCCCAGCTTTAATTATACACAAATTCAGAAGGCATGTTGGTTTGTGTCCATGAGTGGCCATGAGTGAGGCGTCACTACGACTGTAGTGATGTGTCACCTCTGGGTGTAACTCACTGGTACTGTAAAGTATGGAATGTATGCCTATTTATTCCAGTTCCATTTAGCAGGGAGGCACTTGCAGTATAACAAATGACTACAACATTTAATACATCAGCATGTGTTTAGAAAGCAGGATGACCAACTGGGCTGGGACGTAGATAGTTTTGATCATCCTGGAACATTAACCACACAGCACAGCAAAGTGCTAGTGTTAGTACAGTAGGTGGCCCATGTTATTATTGGAATCTATGGGGCTGGCGGGTGTTGCTGTTCTGAGAGCTGAGAAACACTGTAAAGCACTGGTATTTATGTCCACGCAGACGCTGATTTGGCTACTCTTGTATATCTTTAGGCTTATTAGTTCAAAATTTGGGCCGCTCAATTTGTTGTGAAAAGGCATTTGGGAATGATGACACTTCACGGAGGAATCATGAGCAGGCTGAAGAGCCAAGGGCTACAGGGCGCCAAATCAAAAGAACGCCAAGATCACATAAACAAGACCTTTGAAGTGAATCATAAAAAATTGCGTGCGTATGTGTGTGTGGACAGAAATAACTTTATTGCACAGCATACACTGATACTAAAACATCTGCCAGAACCTTTTCAGTTGTATAATTTCATTTTTTGAATAAAACAAAATCTGATACCATCTGATCAAGCCAGGACACATTTAGTTGAGACTTTCAAGATGTTTTTTTTTTCACGGCCTTTCTGGTCTATGAGACAACATACAGTAGAGAGTGACAGGAAAGTTGGACCTCTGAGGAAGAAAGTCTTTTCCACAGCCACAGCACATCCCATATCAACACATAAAAATCACAAATGAACATAAAGGCAACTTTAACACAGCCGGCACACATGTCCAAAATGGTGTCATATCATCAGATCTCTATTATCACATTGCAAAAATTGCATTTGCATGACAAATGTAACCGTAGCCCATGATTGTCAGTGCTTTATTCTTCATACCACAGCAGCCAGCAAGAGCTAAGTGTTATTTAGATGTAGTACCAGTGTCAGTATAATGCTAGTCAAAAATACTAATATGAGTAGTTTCAATGGCTCCAGAAGGCTAGGAAGAGCAGGTGAGGGGCCCAAGTGATGGCACTCACCATTTAGACTAATGTTCATACAGAAATTAATGCATTTACCTCTTCACTGTCACAATGTCGCTGGATGATGCTCAGTCATTATGACACTTGTTTAGAGTGTCAAAACCCAATCTTTGGATATCTCTACCCTAACTCTTGACCCCTCACAGCATTGAGGCTTTAACATTCCCATTTTGGCTTTAACCCCTGAATCACTGTTTGCTACTATGTTCATTATTTTGCTGCTGCTCTCCCAGTTTTCTTTGAGATGCTATGAGCTTGTTACTTGTTACTACATTTTGTAACATTAAGAGATAATGGTGAACAGCAGCATTACAGCATATTAACCCCCACTGCACTACAAATAAAGGAAAAAGGTGAAAATTTACCCACAAAATGGGTAATATCACCACAAAAATTAGTCCACATGTTTAGCTACCTATACTTTTTAAGTTTCCTTCTTGGACCATTAAAGTCCACCTTGACATCATTAATTTCTTGAAAAAGCACATTTATTATCCCTTCCTTGCACCTTTGATAGACAGGACTTAAGGTCACCCTCAACATGAAATGTGGAAGACGTTTTTATTCTATCAATGAGAGCTGTTACTTCTAGCATGAGAATCCTCTACTGCATTGTTTTGACTGGGATACCTGGCTATTTTCTGTGAAAATGCCACTTAACGATCCCTTCACTTCAGTTTTGTTGAAGGCTCGCACAATTGAGGCATAATAAAAAGCTATTGAAAGGAAAGAGGTCTCCACTACACTGTGGACTGAAGATGCTGTGATAAGAACAATCTAACAGGAAAACTCTATCGAAAACATCATTCTCTGATGGATGAGATCTATCCAGGTTAAATGATTGTGTTCACTTTACACCCCCATCATACAGACTGAGTTTAGCCATCGCCCACAATTATCATTCGATCTACTGCCGTGAATTCAGCGCCGAAAATGGTTTAATTTCACTCTGTGGATCAATAGCACCTGATACAGCCCATCTCATTCTCATCTCACGGCAATGCACTGCATTTATAATGCCATTGACAATATTGAGCAGTATTGACGACGAGGCAGGGTAAGCACCGCAGGCAGTAGGCAGGAATGAAGTGCCATTTCTTTACAGCCATACACCTTTTTAACAGCTTTTCCCACCATGAACATGGAAATAAAATGAGGGCTAGTAAAACTGGAGGGTTTTGTTTGCATTGTTTAAATGGACGATGTGCATTTAAAGTAACTCATTCTGCCATCTGGCAGTAGGGAGTATACTGACAATCTGACCTGACAACCAAATAAAAATATATGTGAGAATAAATCTCAGCAACAAATCTGCACAATGGTTCCTCTGTGAGATCTCTGCATAAGAGAGAGCATGCACATGTTTGTGTCTTTGATAAACAAAATGGCTCCACTGACAAATCTATCTTTAGTTCCATTTTCAATGTTGCAGACCAGAGCCTTTGTTTATGGATGTGTTTCTCTGCATTCAATTGATTTGACCTGATTTTCAGTTACTGTATGTGAGCAAGTAAACCTGACAGATTGCCCTTCATGTGTACACAGTTCAAGAGTGTCTAGATGCATATTAATACAGTAGAGTAGAATGAAGAGATAAATTCCATTGGAAGACTGACAATGTTTTTAATGAGTGTGCCATCTGTATATTGTGCACTGATTTTTATAGCCTAAGCCACTTGATGGGCATCTGTGCAATTAAATAATAATAAACATATTAGCCTATTATTTTGATCATCATCGACAATGGTTGTACATTTTTTATAAAAAAAAAAAATCCACAATAAGGGACGTTAATCCTTATAAACCGGCGGGCGTATGACAGGATACTTCAATAACAAAACTGTCCGAGGATGCCAACAACATACTTTCATTCCAGCAGATCACACACAGCGATAATACAAAAGGCTGTTTCGAGTGGATTTATCTACTCTCTTTGCGTTAAATTGTTGTCCAAAGTAGGACAGAAAGGGAGGAAAGCGAGACACTGATAAGCATATTAACCACAGAATTCAAAGTGTTGGAGTTGAGAGTTTGAGTGTTTACACCTAGGTTACATTTGCCATCTCCATCCTCCCAGGGCAGGAGAGCAGAGAGGAGGGGCTGTGTGCGCCGTGCTGCACTGTGCAGCTATTCACCTCTGACTGAATCCCATCTCCACCTTTCAGCTCGTAACTTGTCCCGCGCGAGGATGAACGCGTTTCCCCGCAGTCGGACCCGATAAAGTATCACGAGAATGAGCTCGGATGGGGAAATCGTCGGAAACTGGAGTGTCTATGGGCGTCGGTGATTGTTTGCAATTGGTGACTGCAGAAATTTCCAACGGGTCGGCGAACAGACCGCTGCTTACTGGTGCGCTCTTGGAGAGGAAGGATGGACATGTGAATGTGAATGATTTCGTTCAGCGTCTACAATAAACCAGTTGTTTTGGTTCATTAACTTGAAAGACTAAATAGTCGCGAGGTCGCACAGGTTGAACTGGATTGACTGATTAATTAATTGATTGTTTGATTGATTGATTGATTCGCCGTAAAAGAGGAATTCATGCGCCGATAAGCTTACAGGGCCAATATGCCAGAATGGGTCTCCTACGGTATTTATTTCTCTGTGGACTGCTGTACACCCAAACCGACGGTAAGTTTCCAAACACCTCTAATAGTCTAAACATTACTTTGTGGTTGAAATAAACATGTGCTGCCCCACGCTAAGCCCCAAAAAGCACGTTGATGGGCGGCGATCTAAATCTATTCAGCCCATGGTCTTGTCAGCTCAAGTGCGTCAAGTGCATCAAGAAGATATTGAGTATGGTATCCCACATTATTTAAATGAGTTGTTCCTCTTATTTTAATGTTGTGTCTACAATCTGAAATGCACCATACCAGTCATAATACCTCATTTAGTCTCAATTCATGAGATTGTTAAAAGCCAACAATTTAATGAATTGGGGAGATATATAAATGGTATTCATTTATTCATAAGGGCCGTCCTAATTAGTACATTTATTAACTGAATACACGCCTTACCATCCTTGAATTGTTTCAGTCTTTTCGACAAGTATAATTCCTTGCGAATGTGTTTTTGAGATAGCAGAAGCCTAGTGGCAGGCATTTAGTGTCCGGATAGTCACGCTACAACTTTTTTTTTCTATCCCGAAACGAGAGCCATTGAATAAATGTTGTCCATCCCTCAATCTCATACCATCAGGCTATCTCATATGCAACGTTGTCTCCCCTTATATCCAACCCTGTCAAAGGTGCAATAACCCTATTTTTTTCAGAGTTCACAGTCTTATCTCTGAAATTGGAGAGACTTGTGGAGCTGGATCTCTACTAGTTAGGGTTATAATCATTGTGTGTGTGTGTGGCTCAACACAAGAGGTTGCTCACAGGCAGATGGTGGAGCTTATGTCCTATAGCTGAAATGTCTAATGTGCCCTGGACAAGATGCTTACTCATGTAGCCTGGAAATTTGCCCCCTGACTTGCTGTGTAAATTTTGTCTACAGGTAACACAGGCATGCACCTACATGTAGAAATGAAGCTGTACTTTAAAGACATATCCAGGATTGTGGTCTTGACACTGTTGCGCCCATCAGGAAGTGTTTTCGTACTACTTCTCCCCAGTATGAAACATAGTAAATCACAATGCAGGTGCAGTGTCAGTGTAGTAAGTGTAGTGCAAGTCTGATCGATGCTGGGAGTGGGTGTGGAGGTGGGTGGTTCCTCAACACCAGAATTTACTCTTGAGCCTTTTGGAGGTCATGGGGCTAATTCAATGAATCATCTGTGAGAAGAAAGGTGCCCACTTGATAACCCCAATGACATACTTGTTCTCACCATGTGCTGTTTCCTCTAACATCCAGTCCAGGTTTTCATGTAGGCACTCACCCTAGCTTAGTAGCATGAGGAATGATTACACCAAGTCCTGGCTATTGGTATGTAAATAGCATTAATGTTTACAAGTGTGGTATCTGTCAGTTTTATGTGCTGGTAACTGGGTGTCTTGCAGTACTTTTGACTTGGTAAATATTCTTTGTGAAGCCCATAGTAAAAATCCAGGCATGTTCACTACTTTAGGATGGGGGCAATTTATGATGCACATAAACATGATGATAAAAAGTAATGTGTTTTTGGAACATAACCTGCATACAGTACTTCCTTACATTTAAATGGGCAAAATACAATCAAAAGGGCATGTCGGCTAGTTGCTAGGTTACACTCTGTTCATTTGCTTTTACTTCTGCTCTCTTATCTGTCAGATTTTGTCAAATGATATGTGATAATTGACTCTATACTATGGGTTGGGAGACCACTCATGTCTGATTGGCCTGGGGGGGGGGCATTGATTTCATTTCACCAAAACAGCATAACAATAACGCTATCAATATACTATAAGTAGAAGGCTATTTAGGCAGTTGTGTAGGACAGGACAAAGACCAAGTCAAGACCAAGTTCAGTTGGGATAAATTGGCTAGCTAAGTTATCTAGTTAACTAATAAGTTAGTTTACTGACTATAGCTGATGGAAGCGTCTTGTTTTGGTTTGTCTGTTGGCTTGACTGGGTTGTGATTGACAGAAGGCGGGTCCTAACGTAACCACAGAGCAAGTTAGCAATTGGTTGAAAGTTTTATTTTGGAGAGGAAAAGATGGAAATCAGGGAAACAGAAATAGAAATTGGTAGTAAGACATCCACTCCTGTCTTGTCTCAGCTCTCGTGGGGTTCACAAATGTGCACATTAATATGAAACAGTGACCAGAACTTCTTTCAAAATGTAAACATTTATAGCCTGATATTATTGTTCTGATGCTACTTTGCAAAACGCATTTGTCAGCTTCACATTCACAGTGATAGATTTGATTTACTGATTCAATTGGACATCTCCGGAGTTGTTTTTTATGTTGTTTGGAATTGAATGGGAGTGAATGAAGCCGAAAGATTTGGCAAAACATTTTTAAAATATCTTCAATTATGGTGCATGCATGTTAAAACTGTCACAATTAACATTAAAGGGATAGAACATGTAAAAAATGAGCAAAAAATTAAATCACGCTGGAATTGTGCTTGTTTTGAACAGGGACCAATGGGGCATTCCTTCCCTCTTGTGGCTGAAAACCATTCAGTATTGATAGTTACGTATGGTAAATCTAGTTGTGATCACAGGTGGAGCCCTCTAATGGGGCTCTCTTGGCTTAGCCACTCATCTAGTCGCCTCAGTGCACTGAAATTTGCATGCACCTACACCAATCAGGATGAGCCTACTTAGCTCTATGGCTGCTCGCCCTATGTAAGGCGACCCTTACTCTGCATCCACTAAGTCTTCAGCGACCATGGAGCAGCAGGGTGACTCCTTAGAGGGCTCCGCCTGTGATCGCAGAATGAGAGTTACCATTGGCTGGCCATTCCAGAACAGCAGCGGAGTTTCCCCTGTGATTCTCTAACATGCTGGTGGAAATGGCTCCAGCGCTGCCTGCACCTCGCAGAAGAAGCCTGGCAGGTGGTGTAACCCGTCAGTTCCGCTATCCCCAGAGATGCATGCTCGGTGCCGAGGCACTCGAAGCGGTGCTCATCGGGATCGATGACGGTGACCATTCTCGGGCACGTTGGGCCTACTTTGCTAGTGGAGTGTCAAGACGAAGCCATCCAAGGCTATGTAGTCGTCCTCAGGCACTCAAGAGAAGTGGATGCAGAGCAAGGTTTCGTTCGCCTATGTAGGGGTATATAGGGCGAGGAGCCATAGGACTAAGTAGGCTCATCCTGGTTGGCTGAGTATGTGCATGCAAATTCCAGTGCGTTGAGGCAACTAGATGAGTGGCTAAACCAATCGCCGGCGAAGCCTGTGTGCAATAGAACAAACAGGTACCAGTCACAAACCGAGAACCTCACAGTGCTCAAGCAGTGTCACTGCCACTCCACCAATGGGGACATACTGCTTGACTCAGCAGCTAGTGAGCCCTTCTAGTGTTGCTACAGTTTAATATGCTCCTTGTTAGCCTATTAGCTTGCTCACTAATCAATATATTGAGATAGCAAGACAAAAAAATGGTAGAACTTAGAAAAAGGATCCTGGTATTTTTTTTTCTATTTTCTAAGTCACTATATTACAAACTGGGGAGGAAAAAAATAGACATAAGTTAGATTTTTGGATTTGCCAAGATAATTCTGAAAAAATAAAACAAATCACATCCCGTAGCTAGTTTGATTATATCTGCAAACTACTGCTTTTCCTAAGTACCAACAATCTGAAAGCTTTTCATTAGTTGAATTTGTTTTGCAATTAAATTTAAACTGAATAAACTGAAAAACTGAATTTGAAACAAGTTCAATTTTTTTAAATTCTGATTCAAATACGAACATTCAGTTTCACTGATCACATGAAAATTCACAACACATAATTCAAATTCAGGTGTCTGGTGGCATAAATCTCACCCCATACTCAGGGTTTTGGGACTTGCCAATTAGAATAGGTGAGTATTTTTGTGTTTTTTGTGCTTTTTTTGTTTGTTTTATGCATGCTTGCGGATCAACAGTAATGTTATTTCCCAAAGAGACTTATAGGGTTTCAGAAGTGGTTTAGTGTGTTGGCACCAGCTAATGGAATGTTTTTATCAGCACACCTCTTAGCATTATAGACTGTCACATCAATTTTGCTAACATTTGCTGCTTTATTTCATTGCTGTATAGCAGCCAGTAGTCATTCTTAGTCCTGGTTACCATTGTAATTTACATGATTTGTCACCATCAAAGGCAAAGACAAGAGACCGTGTAACTTTAACTTACTTTCATTTATTTATAGCATATTTATTTCTATGCCTTATGACAGTTAAATCCAAAATGTCAGTCTTGATGAGTCTAACATCATGCACTTGGTGTATTTACATGCACACAATTCTCAGGAAGGCTTTTTAACACAGATGTCATAATGTACTCATGTAGCATGCAACACATGACATGCGAGTGTTGTGATGTTGTCATTTCTGGAAAGAAACACACTGCCATGGCATCCAGGTCTTTCCTCTGTGGTCTTTTTGACACAAGTCATGCATATTTTAAAAACTGAATTAAATTGAGTTAAGGTGTTCACATGCCAAATAAATTGAAAGATTGGGCAGAAATACATCTAGGTTTCTTAACCGGGTTGTGGTTATGACCTTACTCTGATCAAGATAGTCAGGATCAGGCATTTACATGACATTTGCTATGGTTGGACTATTTCCTTAATCAGGTTAAAATCGTATTATAATGCCTAACTGTAGTAATGTACCCACTGAGGAGGAAAGAGAGCGAGAGAGTCTTGAATTGTATACTTTACACATCCACAATATTACATAGTGAAAAATCCAGCGTAGCAGCCACTGTTATACACCCACTGAGACATGTTTGATGATGTCAGTGCTTGATGGAACGTGTTAATGAAAAAGCTAATGAGATGTAATGACTCCTTGGCTCCCGTCTGTGAAAGTAAATATTGGAGCCTGTGTATTGTGGTAACATGGCATATAGTGCAGTAAGGGTCTGACACATATCGACTTGCCTGTCAAAGACAAGTGAGATTCCACCTTGTTTTTCTCAACCATCATGCTGTCAAATCGGTCTTATGTACCTATATTGTGTACCTACAGTATATTGGCAGTGAAAAGGCAATGTCAGTGAGGGATGAAGTGTTCTCTAGGCCATTCATTCAACTTTCTTGCTATTTTCAGAGTTGCATTGTCTACAAAGGTATGAAGGTATATTACTGTGCTGTTATGTGCCTCAATCATCTTACTGTAAAGTGGTAATCCATTTAGGCGGGCATTGCAGTGGCATTTTTGCGCTGCACTCCCCAAAGATCACTTCACATTCAATGTCGGCAGTTGCGCGACTTTTTTTTCCTTAGATTTTCTGTTGATGAAGTTTGAGTTCCTGTAGGTGTTGCTCTTTTCTTTGTCTGCTTAGCCATAGTGACTATCCACTGGTCATGCTAACTACTGAGTTCTTCTATTTATTCCAAACAAACTGCTGTTGCTGCTGCTGTAGTACATAACGCATCACTTTATGTGTGCAAGAGGATTTTTCTCAAGAAAGACCTACCCGACACTGGGTGTTTAGAACCACAAATATAAAATCTTTCATAATCTGGGTATAGGTTGAATCACTATTGTTCTACCAATCTCCGACGGACCTTTATTTATATGAAAATGTCACGGATTATTGCTTAAACTGGTCATTCCACACTTTTCTTTCTCTGTCAGGGTCCCGTCTTCGCCAGGAGGACTTCCCTCCCCGCATTGTGGAACACCCCTCTGACCTCATTGTGTCCAAGGGGGAACCAGCCACTCTCAACTGTAAGGCAGAGGGCCGTCCTGCGCCCATGGTGGAGTGGTACAAAGATGGGGAGCGCGTCGAGACGGACCGCGACAACCCCCGCTCTCACCGCATGCTGCTGCCCAGCGGCTCCCTCTTCTTCCTACGCATCGTCCACGGACGACGCAGCAAACCTGACGACGGCAGCTACGTGTGTGTGGCCCGCAACTATCTGGGAGAGGCAGTAAGCCGGAACGCATCTCTAGAAGTAGCATGTAAGTCTGAGTCTCACATTACTGTAGCTCATGTGCCTTTGGGCATGAAGGTAGTGCCCTTGTCAAAGGGATCACGCTGTTGCTGTATGAAGGGAGAAGTAAAAATTCAAGTAGTTGTACATTTCAGTGATATGCGTATGGATTGGTAACCGTAAATGCAGTTATTTTGTTGAATTATTGTTTTATGAATTGTCCATGTGTGTGTGTGTGTGTGTGTGTGTGTGTGTGTGTGTGTGTGTTAGTGCGTGTGTGCATTTGCTCATGTCTTTATGAGCCCAATAGTGTCACTTTGCAGTGATCAGTATGTGTCTATATAGCATCATTTTGATATGTTATAACCTCATAAGTATAATGAACAAGCCCTAAAATTCAATTGTTCTTTGTTTTGCTGCTATGTTTTCTTTTTTTTTTTTTTTTAAATCCTCCAATCTTGTTAACGTGGCCTCTGAAAAAGGTGCAGTTAGTGTTAAATGAAGTGTAACATTTTGGGGATGGTGTGCTAAGAGATCTACCCATATGCAAGATGTCATCTGTCAAAATATGAGAAACTTTACCTCTTTCACTGAACCTACGAGTGTGTGTGTGTGTCTGTGTGTGTGTGTGTGTGTGTGTGTGTGTGTGTGTCTGTGTGTGTGTGTATGTGTGTGTGTGTGTTCATGCATATTTAGGCATGTGCATATATGTGTGCGTATGTATGTGGATATGTGTGTGGATTGCGAGAGAGACCTGTTTGGATGACCTGTTTGAGTAATGTATGGGTAGAGCTGTGAATCGCTCCAGGGAGTGAGAGAAAGGGGGCAGGATTTTAACCTAGCTTACTCTCTCCCTTTCTCTGTTTGGATTTGGAAAGATGCAGCCTGCTCCCAGCCAGTTCTCTCCCTGTGTGGGAGAGAGGCGCTCTGGGCTATTCACATTTCCATTATGTGCTAAACTGAGCTGATTCCTTGCCATGAACAAGATGCACACACACACGCTCGCACGCACACACAAATATACATGCATGCACACACAAACACCCACACAGTCTCTCCCGGTCTCTCTCTCTCTCGCTCTTTCAGAGATGCATTACACAAACAGTAAATTGTGCATGATTTTGAATTTACAAAACATTTACTTATCCAAGCATTCTCATATACCCACGGAAATACTTTCAGTCCTGTTTTCAGTGTTATTAAATGGACAACTTTAGGAAATGCATGACCTGATGGCTTGAGTGTGATACTTTCCCGTGTTGAGAGTTTAGGAGGGGAATTTTTCCTCCATGTTTCTTTCTCTTTCTCTTTGTCTTTCTTTCTCTCGCCTTATGGTCACTATGGCACTGTTGCAACTTGTGCTGTTTGGGTTGAGTAGGAGCACATGAAACAGAAATTAAATGCCTGCGATAACGGCTCTGTCCGCGGAGCCTAATAGCTACTGAGTCAAGACATCATCATCATTTTTGTGCATCCTCATCCTCTCTTTGTCTTATTGCCTTTCCCATATTAGACACTTTTCTCTTCTCTCCTCCTCTATTACTGCTACTGTTTCCTTCCCCCTCTTTGTAATCAATACTGCCCAACTGTCCTGGAAATGCTTATGAGTCAGGAGTTGGCAGGTATTTGAGAGGACACACAAATCTGTCTTCAAACAAGACAACTGTGTGTGTATGCACCCATACATCTATGTGTGGACATGAATGTGTGTGTGTGTGTGTGTGTGTTTGGGGGGTACTTCATTGCAATACTTCTTTCCAGTGTAAATGACTTACAGTTGTAAAATGAGACATTGTGCTGTTTGATATGCTGGTTGATACCTATCTAGTACCAAAGTACAGCTACTATAGCACTATCCCTGTTTCACTGGAACCGGATTTTACATTGTATTATTAACATCTTGAACAGTGCAGCCTTGATTTGAGTTGGTGAATAAATCTTTCCTCAAAAGAAACCAAAGGCCCAAAACTGTCTTGGTAATGTCAAGAGACAAATGCTGGAGCTGTGCCACTGACTCCATTGATTGAATGAATTGAAGACCGACTCTGTGAACACAATGACGGCGTCGGAGTGATTTTGTGGGGATATGGGCACATTTTCTGGTTGCTCTTACAATACAATAAAGCTCATTTGTATTTTGCAGCTCAAACAAGGATTCTGAATTCATTTTCTGAGCTCACGTCACATATTCATTGTCAGTGGAGGAGCTGCATTTTGGTGTCTTGATGGCATTATGAATTAATCTTGGTTCTTTAGTTTCTACTTCTGGAAGAGAGGGCCTTATGTATGAGCAACACATACAGGGGGTAAAATAAATATCAAGCACCCGATATCAAGTACCTAAATATAAATATCAAGTACCTAATATCAAGTAACTAAATATCAAGTATCTAATAAGGAATAGGGCCACATTATGTCTTCAGAACAGCTTCAGTTTTCCTTGAAATGCTGTCATACACTGTGTGCATATATGGATATTGGACCATTGGACCATTCTTCAAGTAGGAAACCCTTCAGCTCTTCTTTGAGGATCTAGGAGGATCTACTTCCCATAAAGGTTCAATGATATTTAGATCTGGTGTTTGGGGGGTGGAAGGCGTTTGACTTCATCCTGGTGTTCATGAAGCCATTCTTGAATATATTTACCAGTGTGTATGGGGAAGGAAGGAACACTGTTTTGCACCATAGGGTGCACCTGTCCATCATAGTGTGGCTGCCCATATCTTTACAGATCCGCCACCATGTTTAACAGTTGTCAACAGACATTGTGGGTTGAAGGCTTCCTTTGGCTTTCTTCAAACGTAAACCCATCCGGATAGGGTTCAGGTTTTGTACTCCTTACACCTCCATATGTGTCTTTGTGCATTGGTCTTTGAAACAAGCAGTTTCTGAATGGCAACCCTGCTACAAATACCAGCTTTGTGAATCTCACAACACACAGTTTTTGTGTGGACTGTGTCACAGAGGTGGTGATTCAATTCTGTTGTAATTTTTGAGATCATAGTTTTGTGGTGTTGAGCAACAATCCTGTTAAGTGTCCACTTATCTCTGTCGGTGAGCTTCGATTTGCGACAACTGATCTTCTTGCTGGTGTAGTTTGTCAATACGTTTCCCTTGTCACATTAGATAATTTTGCAGTTTTTATGACCAATGCACCTGCAATTCAGGTACCAACTATTTGGCCTCTTTGGAACTCTGTTAGTTGCCTCATGTTGCTTTGAAAACTTGCATATAAACATGGTGATTGTCGCACCTCTTTGAAAGCTGACACATACAGTACTGCTAAATGACACTGCATGATCACTGCATAGCCTTTGTAATTGTGATTTAGTTGCTTCAAATTTAAAGTCCTTTTTCATGTTTCCATTATTTTGTTTCCCCTGTAAATATTGGTGATGCTCACTGATAGTGACAGCTCATCTTTAGCTTGCAATTTAGCTGGAATTGGTTACAAACAAATATCTTGTTCACATCTTTTCCCACTAATAAACCTAAAGTGTTGATCTCGCTTGCTAGCTCAAATAACAGACACTAATTTATTTTGTTGTGTTTTGTCTCCTCCTGTGCAGGCAGTGCCAGTAGGATGCTTTTTTCTGGAGTTGTCTTACAAGAAAAAAGAGAGTAAAATCAAGGCAGCCTTTAGTCTTTAGTGTAATTCAGAATATCATGGCTACTGGCTGCATAATCGCATGACTCCTTCAGGGGCCACAGAGCCTGCCAGTGTTTCTGCAGCCAAAGTTGTCATGCGATGCTGCGGGTGGGAGCAAGCGGGTAGACCAAAGTGCTGTGGGGATGTTCTGACAGAGAGCCTAGCTCGAAATGGTCTGTTTCCTTAGTAATCCACACACATCCTATAATTTTCTAATAGGCTGTAGCATTGTGTCTCACAAGTGTATAGAATAACCAGTGGCTTAGAAAAAGTAGCTAGCTAGAGGGTTGCTACTCCCCTGGGGAGATTTTTGCAGCACAAGCTCAATTTTTGTGGTTTATTGTGCATTTTAAGAGCTTTATTCTTCCTGAAATTTGAAGGAACATTAATCATTTCAAGTGATGTGAAACACCACAGATGGTATCAAACCTTAGAACATGTAAATTATGCTGATCTCTTAACTGCCAGGCAAATCTATAGCTATAGCAGCCTAAAATCAAATAATATATCCCATTTGCTTGTCTTATAAATTAATCAAGCTCTACCCAAACAAACCAGTTTATCTTCTGGAAAAGTTGTTTGGTAGAGCTCATGCCCGGCAGTCTATAGAAAGGCTTGCAAAATAGTATATTTCTTCTAGCATTATGTTTGTAGATTAGTAGGTGGTGCATAGGGGTGTTTTTTTCCTCACCATGTTCATCTTTCTCCTTTATTAATTCATTCACAGCTTCAACACATTAATTTTTAGGTATTTTAATATCTGCTCGTCCTCTCACTCCATTACAGTTCAAAGGTCCATTAAAACATTATCAGATTTCAGTTAAGGCCTGCATGGTTATTTCATCACTGCAAAATATTGCAGCATATACATTATTTGGCATGGTGCATTTACAGGGAAAGTGGCTCGCACTGGGAGGGTGCAGGTTACCGGTAGTTAAGGCTGACTTGGGATTAGCCTCTCCTTGCACGCATTGCTTGCCATACTTGGAAATGGCGGAACTAACCCCATATAAGCATTGTGGGGCTTTTTTTCTTTCCTGAGACTGACAGTAAGAAAGCAGAGAAGGAGACACAGGAGAGAAGATTCTGGTGAATTTGATCCTAGTCTAGCAGGAGCACATGTGGGTCCAGAGCCAGGGATTTTAACCAATAGACCGTCACTGGGTACAGTTCTGGGGCATTTTCACCCTTGTCTAAATTATATTTCCTGTCTGGCTGTACACATATTCGACACAAATGATAGGATCACCCATTTCGCAGAGAAATGAGGGCATGTCTATTTATTATTAGATGGTTTCATATTTTTGCTTGATAAATGAGAACTATTGAGTATATGATACTGTTGCACCATGTCAGTTGGCTCTCACTGTTTTGTCAGCGCAGCCCAGTATATTATTTTAATATCAACAGTCACCTGCTGTCAATGTCCACAGTCACACCCAGTCAGCCAGCCACCAAGCCAGCTTTTCACATCCTCAGTCTGTGTAGTCAAACACTGCAGCTGAGCTCTATTTCAGACCAACATCCACAAACAACTGTGCGACCTCCAGGCCACCAGCGGCCTGGCACTAATCATCAGAGTGAGTGGCTGTTGATGGAATTAGAACGGCTCCCTCGTAGTTATAAGATGGGACATAAATGATGATGTGTTGAGGGGAGGCATGGGGGAGAGGCGACGGATGCAAGGGTGTTGATGAGTACAAAACTAAAAAAAAAGACGCCCCGTTAGTCCTCTTCTCTTTGACTCTGCTAAGTGTATTAAAAGTAGAGCCAGACAGTCATCAATCAAATCTTCATTGTCTCAGCCAGCCAAGCAAACCAAGCAGACAGAGTAGCAGATACAGCTAATGTCTGGATTGTTTTTGCTAGTGCACTATGTTAAGTATTACCTATTTTGATGTAACAGCTAGAGATTAACTAGCACACCAGGCAGTTTTTTGAAATTGTAGTAGAATGGTCATTGAGCTTGTGCTTGTGATTCCTTCATTGAAATATGGTGTTGATCTGCAGTTGAGGACACTGAGCCCAGATCTACAAAGAGCAGCCCATAATGAAAAACACACATCGCAGCTGTCACCTATTTTGCACCCAATTTACTAGTACCTGCCATGCAAATGAGATACGGGGCACAATTTGGGTTGGAGCCTGTCCCAGCATACATAGGAAACACCCTGGACAGGTCACCAGCCCTTCACAGGGCTAACACAGATAATCATTCACACTCTAGAGTCTCCAATCCACTTGACTTACATGTCTTCTGGAATGTGGAAGGCAACCCACGTGAACAGGGGGAGAAGATGCAAACTCCACACAGAAAGGGCAACAGTGCTAACCACCGAGCCACCATACCTCCAGTGCTGTGCTTAATTAGGCCTTAAAAATGACCTTAAAAAGGACTGGGAAATAAATTATTGACTGCTAAGCCATGAAGTGTCCTATATATTTTGTGAACTGTTTAATTAAATTCAAAATTTGTAAGAACTTTGGCCATTTCTGCTTTGGGAGAAGTGAAGCATTAAGATTAGTTTGTTTTTTGTATTATTATTATTTGAGTTCACTGTCAAAACAAAATGGTCCTAAGAAAAGAATCTAAATTAAACCTTCTGTTGTGTGCCTTCCATTCCCTGGTGAGAAATCGTCCTCCTCTTCTTCATTCTGCGCTCCCTTGTCTCTCTGTTCTCCTCAGTGATAGGCATTCCTTTGTGCCGTGCTATGTTGTAGACCACACAACAATAGTCTAATTTGACATCATTTTAGAAGCGAAGACATGCTTTCTCCAGGCATTAAATAGCGCTCTCTCGCTTGCTCAGTACATCATATAGAAGAAGCCATTTGATTTATCTGCGCCTCCATTTTTGTGCATTACAACTGACATGAGTCACATGGTTAGTAGATTAGTATCTGCGCCTGTTCAAGCATTGCATAGATCCATGCCTATGGGTTCTGGATGAGATTGTAGTTGCTGTGATACCAGGGTTCAAGTTGTGATGAGTCATTATTCAGCAACTCTTTAGCATATAGCGGTGAGAGCGCTAATACACCACTTAAGGTTTAGTAGGGCTGCTATTGGAAGGCATTCTCTAGTATTTGGCAAGTGGCAAATTGCCATTAATCCTGCATTTCACTCTCATCCATTGACAACTTCCGAACTTGGCGCCTGCCAGTCCTGTATGTTCAGAGGCAGATTGAAGATGTTTTCTGTGAGGAGATAGGTTGGCCGCGCTGCACCATCTGTTGCCAGTCCAACAGCCCTCTTGTGTACTTATCCCCTGCTTGCCTTCCGCTGCCCTCCTCTTGTCGAGTTTTGCGAACCCAGCTGGTGTGAACCGATCTTTCTCAACTGTTGAGGAAGAGAGAGTGGCATGGCTTTCTCTCGACAAATTTCACCAACTGAAATGATATGAGAAAACTTCAAATTTGTGCTGTGTTCTCATCGCCTGTGTCGTAATTATGCATTCATCATACCATTGAAAGTCATTTTCACATCATAAATTCATTGATTTATAATTTAGAAATGACAATACAATCTAGTCTCCAATGAATGCAGTCCCCCTCAGTCACCTTGATTGACTTGTACTTGTTGTGCCCCCTTTGGGCTAATCAGTGTGATTTGGAAAATGGCAAAATGCAGTGGTGAGCTACATCGTTCTCCCATGTTTCATTAAAATCTTATCAGTGGTGTCAAACAGTGTAGTTCCCCCCTTGGGCCACATCAGTGTAATTTTGTAGTGAGATGCATCATTCCTCCAAGTTTTGCCATAATCCGATCAGCGGTAGCTCAGTGTGCCTGTCAGATGAATGAAGGAATAAATGGACAGAAGGAGAACAATCCATACTCCTCTCCTAATTTCATTGTGGGGGGAAAAGGAAATTTAGGATAATATGATGGAGACTCCATCCAACCCTTGGCATTTTCAGTTGAAGCATTTATGTATATGAATGGAAAAGTGCATTGAGATAAGGGTAAAGACTTAAGATAAATATTAGCGTTTTCTATTCTTTCATTGATGTGTATCCAGTTGGATTTATGGTAGAATAGCTATCTTCCCAGCACAGGCACAAAAGACAAAGATGTAGAAAGCTTCTAC
The DNA here is from genome assembly GCF_048128805.1 of Centroberyx gerrardi. Lineage (NCBI taxonomy): Eukaryota > Metazoa > Chordata > Actinopteri > Beryciformes > Berycidae > Centroberyx > Centroberyx gerrardi. The sequence goes on from NC_136007.1 coordinate 18,598,997, forward strand.
TATACCTGAGCTGTTAGAGAGTTTAATTCTGTAAAAGCCTTTAGGATGAAAAGGATAATTAATGAGAGCGGTGGAGACCACAGACAAGCTCCACCATTTGACAAAGAAATGGCAAAGAGAAGACCTAAAATATTTTTTTTAAGGTTAACAAACATTGTGTTCACAGTAGCTGTAAAGCCACAATCCTGCCATAATGTATGTGGCTGATTGGTGTGGATGTTCTCGCTCTGGAATTAGAGTGGTCGAGTCCCTGTGGACTATTTGCATTTGTGGGTGCTTGCTGTAATTGCTATCCAAAGCAGTGAATCATTATTATAGTAACACATTTGCCTGTTTTATGGGTGATGAAGTAGCCATTGCATTATACAACATTATTGAGTAGCATTATTTACGTTTCTGATCATTCTTTTTTATTAGGTGTTAATGTTGCAATGTCAGACATTAGTAAAGTTGCCTATAACAACTGCCTTCACACAGCATTGAAGTCATATAGAGGACTTTATTTTTTTTTTTCTGTTTTAGGTGGTCTGCTTATTACAATGCAAATATAGTGGTGACCAAGGCATGCCAGTGGAACAAATTTATGCTTATTTTTTTGGCTGAAGACAGTGAGATAAGGGGCTAGCATCTGGTGCTAACTGGACCATGCTCACTCCTTGGAGGTCTGTGCATTATGAGGTTCGGTAAGTTAGCTAAGGGCTAGCATCTGGTGTTAATTGGACCATGCAAACACCTTTAAGAGCTCTGGTGCACTTTCTTACAGTTGGTTGGCGAGAGCATATGCCTGGTGTGAATAAGCATACTAACTAGCTATATACTATGTTATACTGTAGCTTGTGCTTTCTTATTCCTTGAAGAAACAACTCTCTGTATACATAATTTCAAGATATAAAGTTATTACATTTTTATTTCATAATGTATTAGGGTTAGGGTTACTACAGCCAAAAGAGGAACTATCAGTAACTTATTACAACAAATATTAACCAAATTATAGAGTCAAATAACAAAAAAAAAAAAAACAATGCAGGTGAATATTTTTTACATTAGATTTTTATGACATTTGAATTTGGTAATTTACAGAATTTCTTTCAGTAGATCTCAGAAAAAAAATCCCCAAAAGGCAATTTTGAGGCAAATGAAAATTTTATTAGCTGTGCATGTGTATATATATATTTGCTTTTTGGTTGTGATGTCACTCTAGAGAATGTGAATATCTGCAATGAAAATGGGTGTTGATGCTTTGAAAATGGGTTATTTGACTTTCATTTGAATGTCTCTATTTTGCACTACCCCTTCTCACTTTCCTGTATATGATTTTCCTCAATTGTCCTACCCTATCACCATCCAGCACATCCATTTCCCCATCAAGAAGTGATTGCAGTAGTAAATGATATGTACTTTCTTTAGCTGCTGGGTTCCTAGAGGCTGTGTTCAACGAAACGCCCAATAATGACAGGAGGCGCGGTGCCCCAGTGCCTTAGCCATCCATCAGTGTAACAGTGACTATGTTTACATGCACGAGTAACCCAGCTAAAAGTCTTATTCTGGTCAAGCTGTTTACAAGCATCTTTGATAGCATGCGATTCGATATCCCTGTTGCTATAGAACAAACCAATTAACATAACATTCCTGTCTATCTGAGGTGTCCCACCCACAGATAGAAAGCAAAAACAACGGTGCTGCTGCCAGCTACCCGCTCCCCATTTGACTGCGGTTACTTCTAATACAGCGGAAAGAAATGATGTTTACTGTCAAAGTGCCCTTGAGTAAGGCATTTACTGCTTCACTGGAACTCATTGTCCAGCAGAAGACTGTGGTTTTACTGATCCCAGATGTGTTTGTACGCTCAGAAAACATCCCTGGATAATGCGGTTTGAAAAAAAGTCAGTAGTTCTTAACTAAGATTTATTAAAGACTAATCAAACACATTATCCTCTTTGTTAGCAGTATGCTTGACAAACACATACACAAATTAACATGCACCCATACACGTTGTATGATTGTGTGCACAGGTTTGGACTGGGATTTGGCTTACAATCCAATTTCAATATAATGGATTGCAATATGATACAGATCCATTACATTACATTGTCTGTCTTTCAGTACAGTATATTGTGGTTATGTGGTCACAAACCATACAGTGTATCATCTGACTATTCTGATACAAGATTTGAATCAAAACTGCAGTTGTATATTTCTCTGTTGCTTTTTATTAGGCAATAATAGATTTAATGCAAACATTTGAATCTGAAATATGCCTATATATCTCCTTTAAAACTAGTTGGCACTGGCTTAAGCTACTCCCTTAACAGACCTTGAATTGGTCCTCCGCATTACTACAGATACAGCTTTAAAATTATTGCCGGTGTCATTTATTGGAGCTGCAGGAGCTGCCTTCATGAAAACAGGAAGTTACATCTGGCCTTGTTTTATAACTGTTAGATAATGTCAAGTATCAATATTAGGATTTGCAGAAAGGATTATAGTCAGAAAAAAATAAAAAAATAAAATCACATTAGTAAATTGTTTTTTTAACCACCCCTAGTGTGCATGTGTGCTCATATTGTGTGTGTATGTGAGTGCGTGCGTGCACACGTGTACGTGCACAAAGGCGTAAGTGCCTGTGCTCATGTGTGTGTGATTGTGTGTGCTCATATAGTGTGTGCATCTGAGTGTGACAAAGCTAAATCATGTGTCTCTCAGCAGAATGATAATGGATCATAATTGTTGCTGTACAGTTTTGATTGAAGTGCATTCTCTGCATGAACTCTACATGATGTGTTCAATTTTCAATGGGCTCTGATGGATGGGAGAGTATCGGATAAAATATAACAATGCATTTAGGGAAAGGCAGGCTGACTCTAGTCTTGGCATATGGATAAGAGTGTGTGTTAAGGCAGTTTTGTTACCCAGTGAAAGTGGCAGCCGCATTAAAACCATCCAGGAACTTTGGGGCATTCTGAAGCTATTACAAATCTATTATCCTTCAGTATATTTCTGCTATACTAAGCCGTGGGGGAACCTATACATTGTGTTCAAGATACACTTGTCTTTTCAGGGCATAATGCCACTAATTGGAGTGATTCCCTCCCCTCCCTTCAGTGGTCTCCTTTCTGGCTGAGGCGCTGAGAGTGAAGAACATCACCAGCCAGCCAGAGGGGCTCTGTAGTTGGTTTATTATTCATGTGGCCTACCCTACATTCCATCCCATCTAGGCCAAGCCACTGTTTTAACTGCCAAGCGTCGCGTACCAGACTTCCCTTCGCCCAGTCATTCACCTCCGTCACATCAGTCCACCCCTGGAATCATGAACCACTCAATCCATCACACCGTCTAATTCACAAAGAGTGGACAGAGCCGGCAGTAAGATGACATCAGACTTCCCCAGTATACACCCCAGTGAGTAAAAAGGGAGGAACATCCGCAAGCCTGATTAATTCATGAAATCCACTGTACGTAGTAGCTCTCGTCTCTCCTATCCCCCCAATCCCATACACACAAGCATCTGTTTTCTCTTGCTTTTTACCTTGCTGGGTCATTTCCTGAATAACCTCTCAGCATGAGGGAGAGTGAGCAACTTTATGTGGGCTGTCGCCGCCTCGTGTACCTGCCAATCCCCATCCTGCCCTAAGTGCTGCACCCTATGTGTGTCAGTTCATTCTCCACTGTTATACAGGACGCAATTACGACATGACGGCAAACAAGATTCCACCCCATCGCTCATTTAACATGTGTCTGTTTCCTTTAGGTGTTCTCCATGTATCCATCGAGGCAAGCAATGGTTACTGTTAGGTGGTGCTAGGGCAGATGGGGGGATCCTACTGCATCCCTTACTTAATCAGAGCCCTCACCTTCTTCTCCTCCTCCCCTTCCTCTACGCCAAATACTCTCATTACACTCACCTCATCTCTCATTCACTCACGCAGCCTCGCCTCTTCTGACTTCACATTTTCCCCAGTAAGTCCCTTACATACTCCCCAAGGTCCTCGTCACTCTCCTCGCTCCATCACCGCCTCATTTCCTCACTTCCATCACCGCATGTCCTTCGATGTCTGTTTCCTCAACCCGCTGACATCCCCTAGCCTCAGCGATCCTTTAACATGGCTATTTGTTCCTATTGTGCATGCATTTACTCACCTTTCTGGTGTCTGTGGGTTGTTATCAAGGGTCTGGTGCCTTCCTCATGTTTTTTCTGTGCATCAATGGCTAGTCTGCATGCTGTAATGATTCCATGTCCTCCATAGAAGTTGTACAAGGGACTCATCTGAACAAAAACTGATGGAAAGCACATACTTTGTAAGCTAGAAGACCAATCCTCTTCTGGCTTGACTTCATACTTAAAAGTCACTTTTAATAGTCACAATTAATGCTCCTAGGTGGCACACTGTGCTATTGCATTTGATGCAATAGTGAAATTTCATAGCTAAACAGGAGAAGGTGGTTGTAAGTATAGGATGGCCAGCAAAATACTACCTCACAGTTGAAAAAGGCCATCTAGTTCACAACCAGTGCTTTTTAGTCACAGAAGAGATTGGTGTAGCTGCTATATAGGAAGAAGTGTCGTTATAGCCTGAAATGAAGCAGGCAGAACAAGGCGAAGTGGATGTTGCACAATAGCAGCATACAGCAGATCATAGGAGCCACAACTCCCCATTTCCTGTTTCTTTCCCTTTTCTCCCAGCATCCCTTTTACCCTTCAAGCCAAGTGGCAGGGAAAAAGAGAGAGGGGGCGCAGGGGAACATCAGTGCTGAGACCAAATTTATAAACCCCCATGCCCCTTTTCTCCACAAGAAAAACACAGCCTGTTGTTTGGCTATTAGAGATAAGGAAACCCATGGTAGCGAGATCCAAACACCAATGAGCCACTGTGCCCCACTGTTAAGATAAAAGACTCCAACTAAGCTCTATGTACAGTAAAGTTTGGATGGGACTCGAATGGCTATCACAGGACTATCGCTTTATAGATTGCAGGTGTTATCCATTTGATCAAATAGGAGACAGCAACGTGGAACCCACTTTTAAAAAAGCAAAAGTGTGCCTGCGTAGAGGATAATGCTCTCATGGTTAGTGGGCTAGCTTAGTGTCATGCTCCAGTAGCTAATGTGCACTAGTCCATCGCTGCAGATGTTGTCCGCATGGGGACTGGAACTGAGGAGTGACCAACAGAGCTCAGCATGGGGAGGAATGGACAGTGTGTTCCAGAACAGATGTTTCCAGCCTGTGTGCGTTTGTCATTTGGGCTTTAATCTGGTCAGTGAAGGGCATTAGAGTATATAGAAGCCAAGGGAGGAGGTGGGGGTGGGGGGTTGTTGTATGGAGACCCCAGCTGTCTGCTACCTTTGGAAGAAACGCCATCGCCCACCGACCCATCCAAATGTCACTCACCCGCTCATTCAAGCCCCTCCCCGTCACCTCCATACACATATACACACGCAAACCAAACGACACACACTATGTAATTGGCTCAAAATTAGGGCACATGGTGTATTGTTGAACCTGTGGAGATTATGCATTATGCTTGAATCTGTGGAGATTATGCAGCGCGGGGATATTATGCCTCCATTTTCTCTGATTGCCTCTCTGTATTATTTCCCTGGCTCTGCTAGGGTGAATGTCCCACTCATTTCACTCTTTTTTTTTTCCCTCCTTAATATGGTCCCTCATTCTCTTTCCACTTCCCTCTCGATTCCCCCTCTCTCTGTTTTTTCCTGCCCCCTCCATCCCTCTCTATTCCCTTTCACTCTCTCCTCCTCACTCACCCCCCTCTCCCCTCCGCTTCTCCTCCTTAGGGCCTCTGGCTGTCTTCCCACAAGTGATGTTCTCCTGGCCAGATGATGCATGCATATCTCTTGTGTCTTCTTGATGCTAACTCACGTCGACATTTGCACGGCATTGTGGGATTCTGCTCTCGGTCATATTTCATGTAATGATGAAAATGATGATGGTGATGAGGAATCGGGGAGGGGGGGAGTGCTTCTATTTTCTACCCTTGTCTTTTCTTCAATATCAATCAGTGCAATGAGATAGGATGGTAGATAATGGGTGTTCATAGAATGAGTAGAATGGATAACAAGGTTTGGTATAACTTCGGATGAGTTCCGTTTCACCGTCCGCACCACGGGTCCGACACCCGGTCTGCAACACCAGGGGAGTGTTTGCTTCGTCTTGAAGAAGCCGCCTCCATCGTTATTTGTGCTGCCAGAGTCAGTTTTGCAATTTTAAACTGCAACCAGTTTCACAGTTGATAGTGCCTTAGTCATCTGTATCTTTTTCATGTTGGATGTTTTGTTTCCCTATCACCTCCTGGGCAACCGTGTTTACGTGAACACTGTGTTCTGATGGAAAACAGAAAGTGATGCTGAAATTATCCCTAATAGAGTAGCGTTTCCCTTGCAAGTATGCTAACTAGGGAAAATAGAGAGAGAGAGAGAGAGAGAGAGAGAGAGGCAGGGAAAGAGGGAGGGGCATGATTATTGGGCTAACCCTGGAGAGAGAGGAGGAGTGGGGGCTATGGCAGACTTTTGGCCCTGCAGCGGTGTCTCTTCTGTGTGTATATGTGTGTGTGTGTGTGAGAGAGAGAGAGAGAGAGAGAGAGAGGGTGTGGGTAGATGTGTGCATGTTTTGGGGGCTTGTCTGTATGCAAAGCTGTGTCAGTGGATATAGAATCTATGGAAGAGAGATTTCTCCACAGCCCTCGCTACACCCTAATTAATCTGCTTAAACCTGCTAGGTCTGTCTCCGGCACTCTTACACATCAGAAAAGCCCAGGCAGCTCCGAATCCAACCAGGCTTTTCTCCATGGATGCCGGTGGAAAATCACTCCAGCCCCACAGTTGACAGCTTTCTGTCAGAGTTTGCAGAAACGCATATAAAGTAGAGACTAACATACACTTCATCGTCTCCCATGATGGATGTAGGGTGAGGGGGTCATTGTCACAGGGGTCATGGAGCCCCTGAAACAGTCAGTTGCCCGGCTGCATCCGCTGCCCATTGGATAATACACGTTTCCGTAGCCATCAGACAAAGCACTGATTTAGGGGTAGCAGTGTTCTCTTAGCCTTGCCTCTGGCTACTGCTGTGATCTGGATCTTGCACAAATACCAGCGACAAAACGGTGACAATCTTCTTTGTTCTCCTTCAGTCAGTGTTGCAACTAAAGCTGTGGGAAACAGTTCTCCTGGTTAGATCTAACTTGGCTGTTGTGTAAAACTGGCCAAAATGTTCAGTTGACCCAATTTCATTCCGGTTCAATAGGGCACTTTTTTATGAACTCACAAAGCCCATTTGAGTCAGTTTTCACTCCTGAATGAACATTCACAGACAGAAAAGAAAATATTGACATCTAATTGGTCTGATCTGCAGGTCCATGCCGCTCTATTAACTCACTGCAGACTGCACATCCCCACACCGAGTCAGCTAATCAGAGCTGAGATAAGGGTTCAGAGTTTTTGGCTGCACTTAATCAGATAGATACATCACAGCGTAATGATTGGATAATAACAAACTCATCACAGAGACAAAAATGTAATATACAGGGATTCATAGGAATCCTTGATCAATTAATCTTATTCCTGTGCAGATGCACTCACTGGTTCAAATCACCAGCATATGCATCACTATAGAAGTTCATGTGCTCTCAAGAGTTAGCGAATTAAACCCCATTCTAATTCTATACAAAAAGAATCTTAATACTATACATGGTACTATTCTCTAAACCTGCAGTGCAATAATTTCCTCAGATAAATTGTAAAACTACCTCTTGTTATCGCATGATACTGCACTTAATCCAATCAATCACGGTAATGGATATAGTATAGAGTAATTGCAGAACTACTCCTTGCAGTAATATTTCATGACATAGCGACTGTATTTTACCTAGCCAATCAAAATAATGGATCTAGTGTAGTCTTGCTTTTCCCCCTTAGCTAAATGTGTTTTGGAGGTGAAGGCCAACACCTTGGCATAATGTGAAAAAGCTATTGATATGATGTGTAAACGTGAACCAACAACAATGCTTAACAATGCTTGAATTTACATTATTTTTATTCAGTACAGATCTTATTAGGCTCCTTACAATGAGTGAGGTGATCTTGTTCAAGGACACTTCAGTGGGATACATGAGTGTAGCGGGTATCGAACCTGTCATAAACACTAGGCCAACCTGTTTCCCACAACATCTTCTATTGATTTGGGAATAACAGCTCTTTTGACTGCATCTAGTAAAGAAAAGTAAAATAAAGAAGTCTAGTAAAGAAAAATGCAGCTTAATCATTTGCGATCAGGGCCCCTAAATTTTCAAACAACCTGCTTGAGGAAATACAATTAGCAAAGTCAGGGCTAGATTAACGAAATATTTGTGCAAGTACGATGGCATTTTGTGCTTGTCAAAATGGAAGATTCTGATTTACTATCCATGTGACAAGCATTTTTTGTGTGTCTATAATATGGGAGGAACTAGGGCACAGTCTTTTTAGGCTTTTAACCTAATTAATATGTATTTTGAGGTGTGTCACTTGTTGAGTGGAAAACGGATGAGGAGATTAACAAAATGACTCCTTCCATGTGATTTATTAAGCCAGAAAGCACTGTTTTTTGTCCATTATTTATAGTATTTAGTATTTCATTTTTCAACCTGTGTTGCCAATATGTGCTGCATGCTCATTGTGGGGTGGAATGCCTATAGCAGAAGAGAAGGGACAGGAGGACAACAAGGAGGATGAAGATGAAGAGGATTATGCATTTCCAGGATGGGAATGAAAGGCACACAAGGGTCATAGGAAATTGGGATTTTTTTTGACACTGACTTTTGACTTTTTGACTCTGACGTAGAATTTAAAAAAAGTGTCACAAATCTGTATTTATTTTCCTAATGCAGAAATGGCTAAAGATCGGGGGAACATATCCACATATGGATATTTCAGTAGAATTGTTGCCCACTTTACATTACAGGGGTCAAAGCCTATATGAAGTGTATTGGCTTAACAGTCTTTCCACTCATCTTATCAGCCTAAATCACAAATTGGGCTGCCCAACTTGCCCCAAATGAAATTCTGGTGTTGGGTATGGTCACGTGGGAAATCATCTCCATGCACATGAAGTGACAAATCGAAATAGAAAACTGTCTTCTTAACAGTGCTCTGCACAGAGAAAGATGGACTCAGCAATGATGGCTGAAAATTCTGTCAAAAGATTTTTTTTTTTACCATCTCCACCTCTACCAGCCACTCAGTTATCTGACATTGATGCCGTTTAGGGCTAAGTGCAAAGTTGTTATTTAGTGAGTCAGGCACATGATTACAACTTCAGTTGCTAAGTACATTGCATCTTTGTTCATTATTTTACCAAATATTACAAGAAGCCATACAATTGCCTAGTTGTAATCTTCAGGGAGAAAACAGCTTTTAGCAAAAGAGAATGGGGGGGAAAGATAACTGCATATAGGACTACCTGACAGAAATATTTGAAAACATAAAAAATATAGGAACAGTGAGGCAGGGAGACAGGTGTTGGTGTGCTGTTTATTACATTATTTACATTAGGCATACTATTAGATATGTCTACTTTTTTTTTTTTCATATGCAAAAAAGATATGATGTCTAAGCCCCAGATAGTGCCTAAATGCAGCTGACCTCATTTTGATGGCAGGTATTGGTAAATTGGGCACAGAATTGCATGCACTATTGTTTTTAACCATGATAATGGTTTGCACCCTTCTTAGTGGATCCAGACCTTCTTTTAGACACAAATGAAAAACACGGTGCAAATTAAAATCCTTTGATATTTGCATTACATGTCCGATACCCACAGTCGATCAGCTGATACCTCGCTGTTCCTCTTCTTTTGTCCAAGAGTGACGCTACAGATCATTCCATCTGATGCACTGGCTCCCATTATGTGGGAAAGCTGACTTTACCTTCATTACACCATGCCATAATTGTAGCTGAAAGATGAACTAGCATGGCTAGTATAGAAAAGCTGTCCCCCAGTAGCTGGCCAAAGTGTTAAGGCAGATATGCTAATGTTCATAGCATTTGCAATTTAGAGTAAAACTTTGCTTTGAACAAACCGGTTTGTGAAGAAACCATTGCTTTGCCCTGCCAGCTGGATTCAAGTAGCTTCAGAAAAGCAGCTTCTGTCATGACTCAGCTACAGCACCAGTCTAACCGTCCCAGTGCAGTCATGCACACAGAAACCCAAAGTTTATTTCTCCAACATTAAATATGAACATTTTTCCTGTCTGCTTTGCATTTTTTATTGAATTAATTTACATTTCCATTAAGTATTTACAATATTGTGCTCTTATTAAAATATTGTACATGGTAAGTAGCCTTTGCCACGCTCCCGCAGGAAGAGAAAATTTGTAAATACTCTACTCTACTCCAGGCCCAGCTGGACCAGGGATCCCTGCACTTTTTTTTCTATTTTTTTCAACATCAGATTGTATCATCAGTGATATCCTTAGACTATGATAAATAGCTTCAATAATTAGGCTATAATTACTTGGAAAAATGATTTTAGTTTATGTAAGTAGACATATTTAGATCAGTATCTTCTGTATTGGAGTGTGGATAATCAATATAATATGATTTATGGCATTTGATATATCTCTACACTGGTGGCCTGATTTTGCTGATTATTTTTAAGGCTTGGTTAAGTCAGCCTGCTAGCTGTTTCTCAGATCTTTGAACCCCTATGAGATCCTCCTCAGGCACGGCTCTCTTGCCCACTCTGAAGTCTGGTTTAAAGACCAGAGGTGATCAGGCCTTCACCATCAGGACCCTTGGACTCTGGAACGCCCTGCCTGAGGCGCTTAAGTCTGGCAGATTTAGTCTTTGTTTAAATCACTTCTCAAAACACATTTTTACAGATAGGATTCATAGGATTTATTATAGCTAGTTTGTTTTCTCCTGTGTGCTTTTTCTATAGCCCTGTTTTTAACTCTTCTTAGTTTCTTCTTCTTCTTCTTCTTCTTCTTCTTCTTCTTCTTCTTCTTCTTCTTCTTCTTCTTCTCACATATGCAGAAAAGTAGCATTGTTGTTTGTTTTTTTATAACCATGCTCGCTAGACGTGTTCCACCTCCTCTCAAGATCAGATATTGGGCATCCAAAAAAAATCCTTGCATGTCTAAATCTAAAGTATCTTGGGATCTGCCTGTGTTTTCTTGAAACCACACGCATGCGACTGCCTGAGGAGTGCTTGATCAAAAAGATAAGTCTGAGATTTGAATACCTACTTGCAGAGTTTTGGTAATAATACCGTGCGACACAGACTTCAGACTTCTCAACTCTGCATCGTAGCCTATAAGGACTGCCTGTTACAGCCTAGAAGAAGAAGAAGAAGATGCAGGAAGACGTCTATGTTGTTGTGAGAACAGGAATTCACTTGAGACCTTATGCTAGGGCAAGCTGGCAGGCAGAAAAATACAAAAAATGGTACAAATAAATCTAATAATAAACTTTATTTGTAGAAAACTTTAGTACTTTTCAAAAGATAGTTACCAAGTGCTTTACAAGCAATAAGACAGCAATACATAATTAAATAAATAATTTAAATAAATCAGATAATCCACTAAAACTGTCAGACATTAATCAAAAATATATAAAATAAAACAGTTTTTAAAACAGTAAATAAATCAAATGAAATAGTTAGAAACACATATTTGGAGGGAAGAAGAAACATGGATGGAAGAAATGTGTAGAATTGCATTTATGATGAAAGAGATTTGAGGATGATGAAATGAGTGTTGCTCTAAAATATATCCTGAACACATGCACATGTACAGTACAATCACACACACACACACACACACACACACACACACACACACACACACACACAATTATGGTCAACAGACAGGCAATCATTTAAATGATGTTTTAATTAGACTTAGGGAGAACGCTAAAGCAGAACAATTCCACAACTATCCCTCTCCTTCTGTGTTTGCTCAATTAATCCCTGATTGGAGCTAATTGCTTGTGCAGAGACTATCTAAAATAACAGTGGATATGAAGTAGGCTGAGCCTGCTTGGCTGTGTCTCCTTCACTCTTTCATGCAATCTTCCTGCCAAACAAACCAAATATTTGATGACAGAGCTTCTAATTGCCTCCTTTCCGTCTCGCTCACTCTCTCAGTTCCTTGCCTTTTGATTCACAAGCATGGACAGGTGCACATTATGTTGATGTGTGTAGGAGCTCGGGTTTACATTCACACACCATGGTTTATACATTAACGCTGCAATGGATGTCCTCAATCATTCCACTTGAGTCACCATCCACCATTCCCCACAGTCTTCGTCGGTGTGTTCTCCCTCCAGCAGGACACGCCACACAGGCTATTAGCAGCTTTTTAGCAGCCTGAATAAACTGTGAGCTAATGATTAGAATGCATCTGCGAAATCTGAACTCCATAGCACCGCATTTAGCAGCACTTAATTAATCTTAATGGATTTTGAAATAAGCCAGCCAAACAAATATCTTATCCATAAATTACTTTCCTCTGTTCCATAGCACACATTGCCACAAAGCACTCGCCTGGGACGCTTTGAATCTCGCACATGAATGTACTCTCACATATGCGGCGTACGCATGCACACACACACAGAAACAAACACCGTTTCTCCACTCTCCATGGCAGTAAAAAGGTGTTTTTTTTTCCACCATTAGCTCATCGTATCCTCCTCTCTCCCTTCTTTCCTCCTCATCATCTTCATCCCCCTCTTTCATTTTCCTCTTTTCACACCATGATTTTTTGTCTCTCTTCCTATGATGCAAGGAAACAGGAAGACTTAGGGGCTGCACCAGTGCAGGCTTAGTCATTTGAAGGCATGCCATTTAAATTTAGCGTTGAAGTTGAATGAATGATTGCAGTTAGTGGGATTTGTGCAAGTATGTTTACTTGTTTGTGTGTGTGTGTGTGTGTGTGTGTGTGTGTGTGTGTGTAGTGCCTGCCACAGCATTCTTATCACCTCCTCACACACCTGCTTCCCTCGAAGAGTGAGCCTCCCCTCTTCTCATGCCTCCTCATCAAAGCCAAATCCAGCCACAGTTGTCGCTTCCCCTTCCCTGCATGTGTTCCCTTCCCCCCTATCCAGTTTGTCTGGCTCTCGTTCAACATCCACCACCCCACCAGTATCAGTGTGTTGTCCAGGCAGTGGGACCTGCTGGTATCATACCATCCCTGGGAGGAAATTTCATGTGGCTTGGCCGATGTATGTACAGGTGCTGTAATTCTTGGAAGCACTGTTAAGGATTAGGGAGGATGACAGGAAAATGCTAAAAGCACACAGCCTGAGGTTGGTGGTACTGGAGGGAAAAAGACATGTAGGATAGAAGGGAACACTGTGTGTGTGTGCGTGTGTGTGTGTGTGCGTGTGTGTGTGTGTGTGTGTGTGTGTGTGACTGAAGCACTGGTCAGTAAGCTTAAACGGACAGTACCAGCATTGTCCAGTTTTTTGCCCCTATTCAGTAGCTAGTAATATTTTTCTATACTCTTAGAGCTTACAGTAAGTTCTACCCATTGCTTCAGCCCTCTAGAGACTTTTTCGTACTTTTTCGTCATGCCAAGGCTGTCTCTCTTGTGCGGAATACGTTCTTGAAATGTGTTTGCCCCAAAAACGTAGCAAAAGCAATGACCCGAGATTGTGCGATTTCTGTTTAGCTGGTATCAACCCGAGTTGGTCTCCAGTCAGCCTTAGCCCCACCATGCTAATCACTTCCCTTATAAACAACAGTGCAGTTTAGATGCATTTTGAACTGTATTGGAGTCAATGGAAGCTGTTAGGTAAGCAAAAACGAATACTAAGACACTGACAAATAAATCATCTGAACCTGTAAATGGCGGGCATTTATCCAAGGAGACAGTAAGCCAGTGTGTTCCTTTAAATCAACTCAACTAGCCAACGCAGGAGTTTCTCATTGTAGTCTACAAGGTGACTTTGGCGGGCAGTGCCAAACCTGTCTTCAAAATGGAGAGCTAGGTTTAAGGCTACTGACTAATGCCTGCTGCAAAGAAGAACCCACCAGCACACACACACACAAAATGTATTTACATACTCACTAATATTTCCCCTTTGCACTCGTCATATTTCTCTCATATGAATACACGACGTAGCTCACATGCATGTTAGCAGTGCAAATTCATCTTTGCTTTGCACCACGGGTCTCTACTTGTATAAGTCTTGTACAAGTCTTGAAACCTTTTTTTTATCTCTCCTCTTTCTCTCTCACATAACTTACAGAGTCCTTCAATCAGCCAACCAATTAACGCCTTCATGTAATTACTTCTGCCATCACATACAGTACCTACAGGAAGTCTCCATCCAATCCCCCCTCCTCCTCCTTCTTCTTCTCTTACTTTTATGTCTCTTTCTGCTTACCTCTTCACAGGACTGGTAGACAACTGCGCACACTTTTAATTAACATCGCCAAAAGAGCGAACATCTTTGGATTTCTAATTAACTAGGACTGAGGTTTAAGGATAGGAAAAGTAAGAGGCGATCTCCATTTATTTGTTTCCCCGGAGGCTAACATTTCAGGATAAGCTATTTTGTTATGCCTCATCATCTATCTACTTTGGTTTTATCTTATCTGCTCACCGCTTTCCGGATAGTTTTGGTAATAGTGTGGCTTTTTAAAGATTATGTCTCACTCTGTCCTTGTATCTCTTTTTGCGGTGGATGTGCATTTGTCCGATGCCTGAGCTAACAGGAGCGGCTTTTCTCTTGTCATTGAAACAATATGAACATCATCCATGCATGTACACCGTCCCACCTACAGTCATAGAGCTTCATGACAGCATCTGTGTGTGTTGTGTGTGTGTGTGTGTGTGTGGATGAACAGTAACTCCCTCCCTCATTGCCTGCTCTGTCCTCTCTAGAGAGCTACAGCATTAATAACAGTAAGTGGATAATGCTCTAGCTCGAGAGAATTCTGATCAAGGTTTAACAACAGCATGATTTAGTCAACTGCTGAAGGCAGGGGGTACACTGTAGGTGTGTGTGTGTGTGTGCGCGCATGTGGGTGCATTCAAGTGTTTCTGTGGCCATTTTCTCACCTTTTGACTCCACAAATGTGAGATCTAGATTGTGTGTCACGCTTTTCTATGTCTTGGGGTCAAACTGTGGTCAGGAGAAATGAAGGGGAGGGTATTGAGAGTCATTACTAATGTAATCAGGAGAGTAGGGGTAGTTTTATGCCTGTGCACCCGTCCGCTTTGTGGGTATATAGCATTGAAGGGCCTTCATTCTCCAATGTTGGGTTTGCTAGTGTATCTCTAGATGACTAAAGATGACTGCATTACCCGCCATGCAGTTATATTTTTGCAGTTGTGGATGGAACATCACTGTGTCCAACACCATGTACAGCCAACCTCTGTGCAGCGTTGCATACAGTGTATATCCACTGAAGAATACGTGCAGCTTAACACAGATAATTGGAGCGTTGCCTGGATTCTATATAGGCATGCCTTCAACAGCCAGTGTGCTAATACAAACGGACTGGTAGGCACTGTAACATTGAGTAACATAACACATTACAGCAAAGGGAACAGTAAGCACAGTAAAACAGTAGTTAGAACGTAGCGCAATGTTAGATGGAAGCACTTAAAAATTATTAATGTATCTATGTATTATGTAATGGTAAGTTCCCAGTGGATGCCAAAGGACAATACATAGCATTATTCATAGGAGGACGCATGTTTTGCTGAGAGTAGGAGCCATTAAACATGCGATCTGTTCATCACCATTAGCTCAGAATGCGCAGAGACCAAACCTGACTTTGACATCTAATCCTCTTACTCGGGTGAAGAGTTATGCACGCACAGCACATATTCAACAAATACATTTTTGTGTGTGTGTATGCTGAATGGCAGAATATAGATATGATTGGGAAGAGTCCAATTTGCCTTCTCCCCACTCTCTTCTCTTTTGACTCCCTTCTTTTTCGCTGTCTCTCTGTTCCTCTTCCCCTCCCTCCATCCATCCAGATGGCCTCCCTCTAACAGAGCGTTGACACCAGATGTGCAGTTCCAGTGTCGACTCAGGGACCAGCTGGGCTGAGTGTGCCAGTGGTTCTGTTAATGAAAATGGCTCTGCTGTGTGTGTGTGTGTGTGTAGGTGTGTGTGTGTGTGTGTGTGTGTGTGTGTGTTGTTTACTGTGGTTCAGTGGCATGTGACAGTTGGGGAACTCTCTGTGGGTGAAGGTTTCGAGAGTGAGCCACAGCGTGTTGCATTGCAGCTCAACTCAGCCATGCAGCGCTCCAACAGCACAGCCACCAAGGTTTCTAACTACACAGCTACCTCCTCTCTCTCTATCCACATCATGTCCCCCTCAACATCTTGCTGTCTGCCATTCTGTGTTTTCTCTATCATTACTGCTGTCTCTCACATCCCCCATCTCCCCTCATACATGATTATATATTCTTTCCTCTAACCTATTTAGCAGCAATGGGATCGCTGGGCTTATTACTAATTCATACACACTCCTCAAACAAAGAAGTAAGAGTACATACAGTATAGGGTTGAATTTATCCAGCTGTAACTGCTCAAGATGAATAATGTTTTTTTTGGCTCTAATAATATTAATATTGCTCTAATTCTGATTGGCTGCAAATAGAAATGTGAATGCAAGGTAACATTATAATGACCGTTTCATTCCGATAAAACTTGGAATGCAGAACCCCAAGGCCTAGTTAATGAAGTTATTACTACATGCTGCGCTCTGTAATTTATGAATTTGTTCTGAAACAATTCATTATTACAGATCTTTCTAATGATCAATTAAATGATAAGGGGAAAAAAAATCCTATGTTTGGTGGACAATAATTCTGACAACCTGTATAGGACAAAGACAAATGAGCTAAGTGAAAATTTTACCCGTGAAAAAAAAAACGTGGTCCTTGTTCAAATGAGAAAAGCAGAAATGTAGATATGGAAGTGTGCACCTCTGTAGTAGCCTAGTTATCTGAGCTGATTCTGTTTTGACCCTATCTCCCAGCACAGAGATTAGCTTAATACTTACACCAAACGGCTGACGAGGTGGATGAGATTCCTCGAGCGCTTAAGGGCGCTCTGAGAGAAGATTCTTGTACTTACAGTTTAAATACCTGCCTATTTTAATTTTTAAGGGGAATGTGCAGTCCACACACTTTTTTAGTATTTTTACTCCCTATGTATACAGTGGTAAAGGACACTAAAGAGCGAGACAGGAAAGAACACTCTACAAGGATTCAGTCCTAAACCAGTGGGGGTGTGGATGTGGTTTCAGTGATGGGAGACTTTTATGTTTTACTCAATATAGCCTACATCTGTACAGCCCACCATATCCATGAATAGTCCTTTCCTGGCTATTAGTGATTGATTTTCTTCTTTTCTCATTTTCTACCTGCTTTGTTACTTTATTGGCTTATTTTAAATGGACATGCACTGATCAAACTGTCATATCAGTTAAAGCATCTGATGCAGTATATGTCTACAGCTAAAGCTACTTAACATTATAGTCACTTGATGGCATTGATTGACATCTACAAACAACAGTCACACATTTAAAAAACAAAATGAAAAACAGTACAAACATACAGTATGAATAGAAAAAGTACAACATGATATATTGATATTATACACATTATGTATGACTGAAATGTACAGAGAATTAATGTAAACAATACAGTTTGTTCATTATTGATTAAGGGTTAGGGTACAGCTCAACTCAACTGTATTTACTTAATATTTACGTTGGACATGTAACGCAATTTTGTGTCATCAAATATGGTAGAAAATGTCATATTGTGTAGTGCTCAATGTTGTGCATGCACAATTAGGAACTAGCATGTTTCAATCATGTTTTGATATCAGGAGAAAAGAGTAATGCATTTGCAGTGTGTCATTAATTTTACATTTTCAAACTAATAAACTTGTCCCTCAAAACAGCTTACCTTTTGATGATAAAAGCACACCAAGGTACAACACTAACTAGCTAAGGTAAACCAAATATTTTAACATTAGTCAAATGCTTTACACTCACTCACTTCAAACACTTACTGTATCCATTTACACAACAGATTCATAAAAAGTAAACAATTCATGTGAATTCTTAACAGTTATGTTCAAACAAGCTCAGCATTACACAGGGTAACTAATGCTAGCTACTATATAGCTATAATAGGTGAGCTCAGTGTACTTCACTAAAAAAAAATTAAAAGAATCAGGCTAACCTAGAGTAAAAAACCTATTGAAATAGAGAGGAGACAGTAATTCAACAAAGTACACCTGTCATGGTTTTGATTGGGATATAAATGGTTTTAATCCAGAAATGCAGACATTTTAACACAGAAATAGCTGGTTCAAATGCAGACAAAATGGCTCGTCTATATCCATGCATTCTGAGAATTTGGAAATAGCATTAGTGAAGGATTACAGGTAAGGAGTCACAGTGCCAATCTGATGCAGGTTGACTTAATGATTCCCCTGCTGCTGAGTGGATTAGGTTGTCTACTGAGCACACTCCGGCTGCAACTGTGGCTGAACACAACCACAGTGTGTTTACCCAGATCCCACCACTGCTGCCAGGAAAACATGTTGAATGCACATATATACTGTATTTGCACACATGTTTATCTTCACTCCAGAAATGGTGATTATTTCTCTGACATGCTGAAGATAGTGAAATTAAGGATAGATTGTATATAATTTCTATAACTGAAAAATTGAGTAATCTTGACAAAATTTTGCATCTCTGATTACCATTGTATGACACTGTGCTATGGTATGAAATTGTCTGACACCCTAAGAGCATGAAAACGACAACATCCAGGTAGACGCCACACTTGCATAAACCAAGTAATCATATGCCATGGGACTGCGTGTTGCTCCAGTGCGTGTGCGGTTCCTGGTGTCTCATCAATTACATTCCCGGAGAGAGGGAACACCCGGCTGTTTTCCGTTTCTCTGGATGCAGGGGTCTAGAACGATAATGGTGCTTTTCTCAAACACCTCTTCCAGGCAGTAATTGGCGCAACTTATAATCATAAGTGCAATCTTTGTAGTGTAAGGAGCACAGGCTGAATACAGCCTTATTAACTACAAAGCCAGTCTCTATTGCTTTACCCTTTCTTCATCCCTCCTTGCCCCTGTCTTCCTCCTCAAGCAATTACTTATTTGTCCTCATCTCCCACCTTCTCCATTTTTCTTCTTTACTTTGAAAAACACTATCACCCATATATATATATATATATTTTTTTTTTTTAGAAATTCAGTGTGATTTGTTTGTAGCCTTAAGTTGGATAAACATCTGTGACTGAAATTAAAAACATATTAAAATATTAACACATAACAAGGTTACAGATAGAGTATACCTCATAATTCTGGTTGCAAGCTGATTTTTTTATAGGAGTATAGATGATTTCAAAGATGCACAGTTTTTAGGAATTGATAATAGCTCTAGCATAATTGTGGTTAAGAATGTTTACACCTTCATTTACCATCTACTGCATCTACTTGACAAGGGAAACACTAATATTCTGGCAACACACCATAGAACCTAATGCATAATGTGAACATTGTTGTACAGTAAAAGTTTATAGGAATGTAAAAATCTCTTTATGAGGACAGAGGGAGGCTATAACTGATCGAGCAGTAATACTCTCTGAAGAGTGACATGGCAATTTCTCGAATGTGCCTCTCATTGACCTTGTGGACAGTAAGATGGGCGATATCATTACATGAGAACTGTAATGGATGAGGATCAGCAGGGCTCCAGACTGTTTTCCCAGTGGTGGCTGTTAACATTTTCAGTTTGTGGTGCCAGCACATCATTTGATGGTGGCAAACTCAGTCATAAAATGGAGTCACAGTCAGGAATGCACATGTCACTTTTTGAAAATAATACATTTTTTACCACAACTGTAGTCGTATTTAGCTTTACTGGGGTAAAGGTAATTTTATATTGGACATTCAGATATTCATGTATTTCTTCATAAGCATGTAAGCGACTATAAACAAGTCACAAATGTAAAAAAATGTTGGTGAGAATTGAGAAACACAAACTTTTTTTTATTTTCAACTTATTTAATGCATATGAATGTCACTATAGCTTCCTAATGGAATGACATATAGGTCTGACACCAACATTATTTTGATCAGTTTCATCCCCATTTCATAATTTCTAAATTACATTCCCGGCACAATGGTGTGAAGCGAACTCTAGATAGAGGACATCCCCCATATAGTCTGTGGAAATTACTTTTTTCTGGTTTTGACACACATGGTTTTATAAAATAATTTAATGAATTATATTTAAAATTCAATAATAAATTGAGAGAGGACAGGCAGGGACTTTGAGGTGGAGAACATGTAGAACCTGTCTCCTGCTCTGGAACTGGCTCTTTGTTCATGTGCGTACATCTGCATCCTTTTTTTCCGATTCAACCTGCATTTCATGGTGAGAATAGGCATACTTCTGTTTTCAATAGCACTTCAATCATCAAATCTTATCATAATCATGTTGTTAGATGTGCATATAATTTACCTTTATATGCACATACCCATGAATTCTAACAATTTGTCTGGCAAACTGATATTTCACCTGACTCTTTGTCATGCCAGAATAAATACTCATGTGAACTGTGTATGTTTTTGTGTGTACTGTATATTTGTATGTCGGGGTGTTGGTTGATTTTCCCTACCCAGCAGTTTAAGACAGGATTGTCGTTTTCCTTAAGCCATGAACCTAGAGAATGTGGGCTAGCATCCATGTTCATGCTTGCATCTGTCAGTCATTTATTGCACGTCTCAGACATTTGACCTGTCTGCCCACTGATATGTCACACAGATGCTGTCTTGCCTCTCTCTGTTGTTCATCTGACCACAGACAATTGGGCTTGGCACATGGCGTTGTATGCAGATCAGAGAGTAGAGTCAGTACAAGCTGGCTCCAGTGTGTCAGCAACTGAGAGGTGCAATGCTCCAGACTGCAGAGTCAGCCTCTCACAGCAGTCATTTTACCATGATTTAAAGGGTTATTACACTGCCACCGGGGAGAGAACCATCTCTGCACTGTGCGCTTCTTCTTCATCTACTGAGGGGGAGATTTCTGTGATCAATCACTGCATGTCAGTTAGGACTCACATTGACAGCTAGCAAAACCATTAACAAATACGATAAAACAAGAGACAACAGAATGAAATGGGTCTGATCCTTCCTTGTAAGGACAGCAGATGAATAAACTGTGTCTATACGTGTAATGTGGAGTGCACAAGTGTGTTGTTCCTGTTGCAGTTAAAAAAAACATTTTTCAACAATCACCATGTAAAGAGAGAATGAAAAACAGCCGTTAATTCTAACGATAGTCTGCTTATGGAACAGCAATGGGTCAGTCAGACTCTTTCCCTGATGCTTTGTCCAGCCACATTCAGACACGGTGGACTGTTTCTGGGACGGTCACACTGACTGATTATGGAACTTGAAGCTCGAACTTGAACCACGTGGATTTCCTCTTTAGGCCAACAAGGCATTAACTCCAAGCACATAAATTAGAAAATAATTAGTTGCAATAGGACTTAATGTTGAATAAAGGCCTCTAAGTTGATTGGGATAGAAACTCCCATCACTTCCCTGCTGCTAGCCCATCACACCTACCCGACTCTTTTAAGAAAGACTGTAAATGTGAGGCATGCAAACTATCATGTAGTGATTGACACATAGCATCTCTCGTATATTTAGTTAGAATGCTGTGCACTGCAGCACAAGGTCTGTGCTGTTTGGAGCTGCCAGCCAGGACCCACAGATTCAGAGCTTAGCATGTCTAAAAGTGAGCGTCAGGCCAGTCTGCTGCCTTTAGCCCACTTGGCAGCCTGGTGGCTGTCACTCATCTGTCTCTGAGCCAGTGTGAGCACATCACCGATCTGGACCAGGATTAGAGGACCTAATACTAACAGCTGTGCTGGGATTAGCCATGTCAGTATTTACAGTTATTTTGTCAACCAGCGCACCACACACTTTCCTCAAATAATGAACTGCTATATTTGAATTCTTCTTCTTTGTTTTCTTTTAATTGAACCTAAGCTTTAGATTAACTCTGAAAAGCATTACCGAGCCTGCTTTGCCTGCATTCCTTTTTTCCTTTAGGGAGAGATGGATAAAGAGATGCAGGAGGACTTAGCGTGGCTGGGATAGGCGGGATAGATTGTGAAGGCAGTGACAGAAAGATTATGGAGGAGAGTGATGGTTGGGAAAAAGACTTATGCTGAGGTATGTGAATAAACAAGACTGTGAGAAGAGTAGGAAGAAGACATGGGGAACTAGAAAGTCCTCTGTTTCTCCCGGCCTGCTAGAGACACAGAGGGAGAGAGAGAGATACATAGGGTTAAAAAGAGGAAAAAAAGAGGAAGCTTGACAGAGGATGAAGGGAGGGATGATTAACTTGAAACGTGAATGTCTGCCACATAAAGATGTTGATGGATTGTGCAGTTATGTCTTGTGTGTGTGTATGTGTGTGCATGTGTGTGTGTGTGAGCGCAAGTGTATACGCACAATGGTATGTATGTAATTGTGTTTGTCCTCATTCCTCCCTGTGTGTGTGTGTGTGTGTGTGTGCGTGTGCGTGTGCGTGTACCCACACAAGCAACTGCATGAATATGCGTGTGTGTTCACACAGCGAACAATGTCCTCTCACAGTGGAGACTGATCACCCCATGATGGGCTATCATAGGGAGCTTGGACTGATTTTCTGTGCCTATCTGTCTACGAAACTGTCATACATAAAAAATTGATGCCATTTTCTGAAGTGGCACCACAGTCTTGCGTCTGATTGATAGTCCATTTTAATCTGCTCAGACGCTCTATGCAGAATAGAAGAGCTGGAGAGAGATCCCGGGAAGGTGTGGGGCTCCTTTGTGTGGGAGAGCAGCAGGTCAGTCCCATACAGCCCGCAGGTTCAGACCCCAACAGTGACGGCCACCAACTGCTGCTCTCTTCCAATCCTTGCATACAGTATCTGCGCTGGGTGGCCTTGAGCTTACCAGGGGGTGTGCATGGATGTGATTAACAGAGATTTGGGGTGAATAATCTTCTAAGCTGCTCAGTGGTGCATGGGGGGGGGGGGGGGGGTCATGGGGGAGATACACCTGGCTCCCCATCCTCACCTGCATGCCTTTAGGGTTGTTGTATGCTACTCTCGCCTAAAGTGGAAAGTGACTCCTTGCCACTAAATGCTTGACCCTCCTTGATATCAGCTTGTATGAATCCTGGTGGGGTGGGGGGTGGGGGGCGGCGGAGTCACGCCTCCCCTGTGTATACCATAATGCATAGCATCGACTCCAAAAGCCTTTAGGTTGCATGAACCTTGCGTGTGCTACACTCACATTTGACCATTTCACCTCATTTACTCATTTAGAGATCAAAAGTCAAATCGGTGCAATCAAAGCAACAAAGCATTCCGTGTGTTATCAACTGGTGTGGTAGCATCACATTACCATATTAATTAGTTTTCTTTTGTGCTGAATGCCAGCATTTGGAGGGGGGTGTTATAGCAATGTCCTCCTTCATAGCTCCAAGCATATATTCAAATGCATGCATACACATCTATATGCTATCCAAACATGCGCATATTGCGGGCCATCTGCATGTACCCGTGCAGAGATGGAGATAATCATAATGTTGAGGTAAACACAGCTCAGAACCCCCGGCGCCGGTGGCCAGCACTTGATGTGTTTGATCATGCTGGATGGTTTAGAGGCACAGATGATCGCAGGCAATTCCTGCCTCTCCCTGACACCACTTTTCTCCATTAAATCCCATCAGAATCAAGTCAGAGGGGAAATATGATATAGCCCGCTATACCGTGATGAAGTTTCCTTTGCATCATTCCTCTGAGGGCATACAGAGTGGGGTGAAGGGGGTTATAAAATGATATGAAAAGGTATAAAAAGCTATACAGTAATTAAACCTTGTTAAGCTTATGAAGGCTTATTAGAAGGAACACATTTAGGGCCATTATTTTGCATGATCAAGTTCCCTCGATTGGTTTTGTGGATGGCTGTGAAACACTGCAGCGTATATAATTTCAGTTAGGGAAGACAAGTGCATGTTTGAAAGCCCTCTCTCCCTGGGTGACCGCTGCTTTAGTGAAACAAGGCGGATAAAAGGCTAGATTCCAATCCCTGACTCATTTTCCAGCTCATGCTGTACATCTCTGCAATATTGCTGCGCGGTTCCATGATATCTGTGGTCTTTGAGAAAAAATAATATCATCCTCTCTCTCTCTCTCTCTCTTTTGCTGTCTTCACTCTTTTTCTCTTCACTCTTCACATTTCACATCTCTCCGCTATAAGAGCCACAGCACAGGATCCAGACATAGCAACACAGGGTCTTTGTGTTACCCAGTCCACTCATAAGGTTTGTTGAGATTCTCAAAGACATGCTCATTGTAGGAGTCAACATCATTTTAATTGCTGAGCACAAATTCAGCATCCGTGAATGCAAAATAATAAACTAAGGCAAAATATACATAATATATGCATGATTCAAGATATACAGGTTCAAGTAGATAAGATGGTCTGGGCAGCAGGGGCAGAAGTAGATTTACCCAGGTTCGGCTGAGAGATGGGGGGACGTGATCTAGTGAAGGAATGCTTGGAGACAGGAGTAATTAATTATAGATGTGGAAGTGTGGTCTGTGGGAATGCTGTTACTGTAACTGGAGGGATGGCGAGTGAGGGATGAGGGAATGGAGAGGAGAGGGATGGGGGAGGGGAGAGCCTCCTCCCATACCATCTACAACTTCAATTTACATTACATGACAAGAGAATGGAGGCTAATTAAACATGACAGTGTTAGGGCGTCATTGTTAACCCTTCATGGTGGCTGCCTGGCGCCTAACTCAAAGGCCAAAGAATGGTTAATGAATGTGTTTTAGCCAACCGCAAAGTGTAATTTCATGTGCAAAAATCTCATGTAGAGAGAAGCTGGGACTGTGCCAACATGTTTCAGCAAGCATACACAGAGACCCTGAACCAAAGGGGCACTTTGGTTCTGCGGCCACAATTTGGTACAAATTGGGTTAGCGGGTTAAAAGTAAATGCCACCGCCATGGCTAAGACTAAGCCTATGGCTTCACAATAATGTCTGCTGAGGACATAAGAAGTATTAACATTAGAACCAAAGTTACATCTCAAACTCTCCTCTAAATTTTATGTGTTGCCACAGGCGTACTCACATTTCACAGCGCATCTATTTCCAACCTTCATACTGAAGCTAATTGTACTTGACACTAATGATGCCAAAAGAGCAGACCAAAGCAATGCTGAGAGGTTTTCAAGCTGCCCACTTTCAATTTTGGAAACTGTCGATTTTGGTTACCATAAACCTCCTGATCTCAGCCTGACTTTGATGTGAAATGTTCTGTTGAGTTTTGAATTTAAAAATTGGACTGGAATTTGGAAATCTTGTTGCTTTATCTCAATAGAAATACTGTGTCTTAATAGAAAATAACATACAACTGATGAGTTGCCCATAATAATATTTCAAATTACCACAAATATCCAATATACAGTTTGTTCAAAACCAATGGGGTTTTATTCTTCCCCATAAGCATCAGTGGCCTAAAGATCGTAGTTGACATTAATGCCAACAATTGAGAAAGATTTTCTGTATACGTGGCACTATATTCTCTCTGTGAGAATCGGTCTTGATATGCTGATGTTGTGTCCTGCTGTTGTTGTGAGGGCAGAATTATAATAGGTAATGTATGTCTGTGCTGGGCTCGTAGCCCCAGGGGACACTGTGTAAACGCTCCTCATCTCCGCGCTGATCTTGCTCCTGACTGATTGCTGATGACTTTTTTAGGGCACAGACATGTTAAGTTGTTTATTTATTCAAAAATTCCCCAATGCAAATAGCCCCCTCCACTCTCGTTTCCTCCTTTCCCCCCATGGTGTGTCGGCATATCTATCTTGCTTTCTGTCTCTGTCTCTTGAACAGGGATGATGTGTTGTGGTCATCAGCAAAGTTTGTGATATAAGAACAGGGTAGCTGTTTTGTATGTTTGTTTGTGCGTGTGCGTGTGTGTGTGTGTGTGTGTGTGTGTGTGTGTATGGTACATGCGGGTGTGCGTTTTATACATGTGACAGAAATGGGACACCCCTGACTGCTGTTGAGAAAGTGACACACCCCTACAGGCTCTCTTGTTCAAAAAGAATCTTCAGCAAACTCTCAAACCACAATTTAGCAGACCACTGTCATAAGAAATCACATTACTGCTGCAGTGCAGTTTCTGACACTGGATCACTAACTATAAGCCTTTACAATACTATTAGGCTTAACTTGCCATCACAATACCTGGCATCAGTGTCAGATACACCATACATAGATCTCAGAATGTACAATGTTGTAACAGTGAAGAAATTACTCACATTTTTTAGATGGTGTAAAATATTTTCTATAAAGGAAAGCCACCTAATTGCTATTTAAACCTGCTGTGCGGTTATTCTCCTTGAGCTGTGTCTACATGCAGCGCTTCACTTCTTCATTACATTTGTGAAATGGAAATAGAGCCATCTGTTTCATACAACAACTTGCAAGGTGTTTGTTTTTCAGTCTTTTCTCGCCGCTCATATACAGTTCTCTTTCATTTTTGCCTGCAGTGTTGCTACTGTTTATGCTACTAAAACACTTCTCAGTGTCTTATTTGGGCGGTGTTACAAGCTGTGGGGTTATCTATTACATCTCCTGCCCCTCTAACCTACGTGTGTGTGTATGTGCACACACAGACAGACAGACAGACAGACACACACACACACATACACACACACACACACACACGAACACAAACACACAGAGACAAACAAGCAAATGACTACAAAATAAACAAAATGCTGTCTGAGTTAATTGGGTTGTAATTAAGTCAGCTATCACCATCTGTCTGTCACACCTTGTTTTTTTTTGTTTTTTTTACTCTTTTGTATTATCAAGTGAATGAATGTCTTTTTCAATCAACTGATGCTGTGAACTGGCTCAATTGGTGCCAAATTAATAGGTCAAAATTGATTAGAAAATATTAGCATCTCTCTCATATTTTTTTTTTTTTTACAGCTGCACATAACAGGATTCATTGGAAAAACTGACTACTTATCTAATTTTGTATTTTGGTTTCATCACACTTATTATTGGTGATGCCACTGAACTATATTTTCGGAGTACAATTCACAGTGTAGGCCTACTGGTGTATACTGTAGTGAGTATCAATGTCCCTATTTTATATTGTCTTGCTCACCTTTAAATTCTAATTATCACTTGGGTCAATATCAGATTCATATAGATTTCCAAAACAAATCCAACACGAAGCATTCTTACTTTCCTTCCCTGTTTTAGCTGTATGAAGCAATGCTCAGCAACACTGACTTGCGTGCTTGAAGAGAGACAGTACAGGAGATGCATGCAAGCTTAATGGATACTGGAGGCATTAAACATAGCAGAGACGATAATAAATGCATTGTCTGTGTAGACCTGGGGCATGTTTTGAAACATCAACTATTGGCATAGATACAGACTGCTCTAAATCCATGTGGTTGTTGCCAACTGGATTTAATCATCTATTTTGGAATTATTTTGGGGAGCTTGTGAGCCGCGCAAAAAGTATCAAGGTCGTGGGGAGAATCTCCAAGGGGAACTGCGTGGACTTGACATTGCTCAGAGTTGTGAAATGAAATGAAATTATTTTCTGTTACACAGAACTGCTTTTGTTGAAGAGGGTCTCAACAAACCCAGATGCGATTAAACTGGAATATATACAAATTTACAACCACCACCCATATCCAACCCCCCTCCTTCTCCTGTTAATCATATAATGAGTCTCTCTATGGTTATTTGTATTCAGATACTTCCACGTTGTCACATATTTTTACCACCCATTGTGCCGTGGAACGAAGCCCATTTACAAATCATTCTCCTTCTGATTTGATAAATGAAAGTGGTGAATGAGTGAGCCCTCTGGATGGCTTGTTTGAATAATTGAGCAATACTCAATCAGACAGCGTTCGGCGGTGGCAGGGGCCCCAGCATCTGAAATAATTACCAGCAGACAACAGACTACACATGGGCGCTGCCTCCACAGGGGCTCCGCAGTTGAGACCAGCGGATCAGAAACCCCTCCTCCCCCCCTTGCATATCCCCATCCACCCACACCACCTGCAGAAACAGCCTCCCAATGAGGACAGGAAGGGGGGCGGGGGGCGGGGGGGGGGGGGTGCCACAGCAGTGTGTGGGGGAAGCTCACTGTGTGGGATAGCTGTCACTGCAGAGGTGTAATACATTCCGTTGGGATTCACTTGAACAAATTAGGTCCCCATCACCGACAGCATTTAATAGGACACGGATCCTTGTATTTCCAAGAGACTTTATTAGTTGAGCTATTCAATACCCGTGTATTACAGATGCTTTCCCACAGTGTGCATTATTGTGCATAATTCAGACACAGCTCACTAGGTGTCACAGTTGCCGGACACGGACTTTGCTGTTTTGTTTAGAGAGCATTGCATTGGAATCAACTCAATCAAATTAGGTCCTTGTCACCAATAGCATTAATAGCACAGCACCTCTTTTGTCCACTTTACCATTCCAACACTCCTCTGTAATTGTGTTTTAACTTTATTTCTTGAGTTCAGTACCCATATTTTCCCCATAGTATGCATTGGTGAGATTCACAGTCTCTGGAGACAAGCTTTGCTGTTTTAGAGGTATCTTTGATGTGACAAAGCAGGAACAAGGTGGCTGTGTCACTGGGAGGGTGGAACATCGCCTTCATGGGAAAGGTATGGCTCACCAAGTGTGCAGCACCATGTGACAGCCAGCCAGGCATATGTCTATCCCAATGTTGTCTCTGTGACTGAGACTCATTTACTCCACCACAGAGCGGATGTGATTGACAGCTGGGCCGTGGGGCCTTTGGCTCCTTCCTGATTTCCTTTTTCACTGGAGGCATCCTCTGGGAGTTGGAATTCATCCTACAGTATATCAGCAGGACTGCTAAGGGTTGTAATGAGGATAAAAAGTACGCAGAATAACAAGCCGGTTTATTTTAGTCTATGTCACTCAGAGTTTTACAAACTATTGTTTACTTTCAATTATCCCCCATGCATTCGCCTTGCATTAAACATTAGCTGGGAAATCAGTCACAACATTGACAAACATATTTTAATTGTATTAGCTGGTATACAGCAATGGTGTAATTGAAACGAGCAAAAGGGCTTAGATATTAACATTACTATTATTCCCCCCTTTTATAATGGGAATTATCTATTTATCTAATTATCTACACATGGGATTTCTAATAAGGCTCCACTCTCTTTTGCATCAATCAACCATTAATTAAACCTTAAATAAAAATGACACTTGGAAACCCAGTTTTATTCACAAGCAGGTTGTTCTTTATTTTTATCTTTATTTTCACAATTGATTATTATTCAAAATAGACCTCCAGTAGGCTTTTCACAAAAACAAAAATGTCATAAGCTTTTAAGATAAAAGGCTTCATTTCATCTTAAGATCTAAGTCATTATCTCCATTTTTTTAAAGACATTTCCAGTTATGCCTCAGAAAGTGACTGTCAGTACAGTCATCCCTTTTACGTCTTGATACAGTAACTTTGAGTTGATATTTGGGACGCCATCTGTGACAGAAGGAGCAAGTTCTGAAGCAGCCGGTTGTCTGTCAATGTTGTTTTTCAACTTGCGGACCAGATACTGCTAGCTAACTAGGTTATCTCAGACTTATCCCTCCCTGGTGAAGCTCCACACACTTTTTTGTTTTTTCCTTTTTTGTTTCACAGGGGAGAAATGAGAATTTGTTTAATGGAGAAAGTGTGGCGCCCATCCATTTTGTATTGATTTTTTTATGTTGCCATTTTTTTCTTATCTTACTTTTTTGACATTTGCAACTAACAGTGGTTTTCCAGTATGCAAAATCTTACAATCCATATGAAAAAGCATTAAACACAAAAGTATGGTTGCTTTTCATTTCAAAATAAAATGGTGATGCTTGTGAAGTATTCAGAGTCCTGGGACCATTTTTACATTTTTTTAATTAAACCAAGTTAGTCCATTGTATTTAGGACCCATTCATTCAAATCTCTTACCTCCATCAGGGTGAGGCGGGAGCGTTGCCAAGATTGAACAAGAAGTGAACTAGGAGAAGAAAAGTAAGCTAGAAGTCAGGCTTAGAAAGCATTTTAATACTCTGTTTATTCTATATAAACTGTGAGAATCAAAATTGTAAGTCAGACGGTACAAAGGCTCATTTAGTAATTTTGGGGTGGGGTGACTGTGCATGTCTCAAGTTTGGGATTGATTGAACAGCATGCATTAACTACAATTTCTTGAAAATACCAAATCTTAGTTTCAGTTGTACACTTTCCAAGTAATAGAGGTTTCAAAGAACATATGGCAATGTGATCACTGAACTGTTTCATTCTAATCAAATGCATATCTCCACAGATGGTGTGCGTAACATTCGTAAATACAATTTAATATGTTTTTACAGAAAAACAAAAGTGTATAGTGATATGCATGAATATGTGATCCATAATACTTGCACTTCAATAACACTCCATTGTTCCAGAGAGGAGTTTAACCACTTACTGCATGTTTTGGTCATGAAAGGTTTTCAGCCAATGGTAACAATATTTGTGCCAATAGATAACTTCAATAAACACAAATTAGAAGGAGTCCATTTAAATTACGATTTAACTAATGATCAAGACAGATCATGCACCTATCACACTGCCATACAATGGTTTCCTAGCACACTGCCCATTGTTGAGCAGAGCATAT
Source organism: Centroberyx gerrardi (assembly GCF_048128805.1). NCBI lineage: Eukaryota > Metazoa > Chordata > Actinopteri > Beryciformes > Berycidae > Centroberyx > Centroberyx gerrardi. The sequence continues at coordinate 18,629,812 of NC_136007.1, forward strand.
AATGCAACATGCCCCTAGATCTCACACTTTTGGCCTTCCAGAAAGACAACCTTGATGGAGAAAAAAACATTTGACATTATTGGATTCTGATAAAGTTCACAACAATCATCAAAATGGTCTATCTCAAGCCGTTCTGGAGAGTAGTTCACAGTGGCTGACAGCTTCATAAAGACAGGAGGGAGACATTCAATATATATTTAAATGGTCAAATAAATCTGGTGTTATATCCTTACATATTTTCAAATCTGATTGACTCGGTATCACAAACATATAGGACATCAATAAACTCCAAACAAACATCTAAGAAACATCACTGGCATACATTGCCCAAACATCCTGAGCAACAAATACAAGCACAAATGCACAAAGTGGGTCTGGATTGGAAAAACAATAAGGAAAACAACACCTCCAGGCACTCCCTCACTTAGACCGTACAAGGAAAGAGCATACTGTACGTGGAAGATCAAGAATTGGCTGGAGAAGAGCCCAAATGAAAGAATCAAAAACACCATAGTAAAAGATGTACAAATTTGCACAACACTGAGTCCACTGGAGGAATTTTAGTAAAATGGTTGAAATCAAGTAAGCAAAAGGGCTAAATCCAAGTAAGTCAAGACACTTGTGTACATAAACACATACACTTAAAGCATTGTATCTTGTACTCAAAGAAATGTGTGTATCTGACTCTAAGGCCATTGTTGTTCATGCCCTGTCTTTCCCCACTCCTAGCTTCTGTTCCCACAACTTGAACTTTTCCTCTGCTAGGAAATTCTCTGAGGTCCTTTTGGCAATCACTTCCAACATTACTGCAGCACTTCTGTTGAGGAGTTTGGTGATTTTTTTTTACAGGAGTTTGATTGAGTATTCTTGACACCGTTGCTCCTTTTAACACATAAAATCAAGTACAAACAACCCTGCCATGGATAAGTAAAAAATAACTTTTGGCCGCAACGAGAGAATGCAGAAAAGCTGCACATAAATGGAATACTAATACAAACTGTCAATACAATTTACACAAACAACAATATAATGAGGGACTTAGTATTCAAGTATTAAAGAATGCAATAGCGGCGTATTTGTCTGGCTTTATTTCAAAGAGCTTTCAGAACTCGAGGGTCCTTTTTAATATTATAGACTCAGTTATCAGCCCCTCTTCTAGCCATTGCATTGAAGTCTCTCAAGACAAGTGTGAAGGATTTTTAGTGTACTTCACTAAAAAAGTTGAGGATATGAGACTCACAGAGTAGCAGATCTCTCCCTCTCACAGGGACCTATGGTCACTGTTGATAATCCTGCTGTTTTGAAGCTATTTCACCCCTGGTCCTAGACGAGACCCTCCACCTGTACCATAGAGTTTCTCAAAGAGGCATTTGACTCAGTCTGAGAATTTGATCTCTAATCAATAGCGCTCTGGCCACTGGTACTTTCTCTTCCAGTTTTAAGCATGCAGTGGTTCAAACTGTTCTCAAGAAACCTAGTCTTGACCCTTTGTCTCCTGCAGGCCCGGACTGCCGTTTTTATCCAGGGTTAACGCTCTCTCAACCCAACGGATGCATTTTATGAGTCAAAATAATTCTGGTTTTAGTGCACTTCACAGCACAATGACCAATGTCCTTCTTTCAGTGGCAGATGCCCAGAAAATGTTTCAATTCTTTTAGAGCTCAGCATGGCCTTCGATACGGTAGATCATACCATTTAATTAGTTTGCCTGACAAACTAAGTTGGTGTCTTGGACATAGTTCTCCTTTGGTTCAGTTCCTACGTTTCCAGTGAAATGCTTTCAGTCATAATAAGCAGCTCATCTTCATTGTCAGATTACATGCAGGGAAATGCAGTATTATCCACAAAAATAACATCCATTTTCACTATGAGGCAAACAACACACAGTTCCATCTGTCCATAGAACCTATTAATACTGATAGTCTAGCCACTCTCTTAAATTACCTTGCAAATATAAAGTTCTGAATGTCACAGAGTTTTCTTCAAGTCATTGAAACCAAATCAGAGATAGTGCTTCTTGGACTACCAACCCAACTCCATTAAGTTGATTCACCACAAATTAAATTTAAGAGTAATGCTAATTTGAGCTTTGATGCACAGGTTAAGATAGTTATTTCTTTGATTTGAGAAAAACCTTCCAAAATCATGATGCTTTTATTCTTCGTGATCTGAAAAACAATCATCCCTGTTTTTCACTCTTCTCACTTAGACTGCAACTACTGAAATCCCTTTTTCTCCTCATGTTCCCAGCTTGTACAAAATGCAGCAGCTTGGGATAGACAGAGAAAGACAAGGTCATATCACTCTTTTACATTTTTAGTATCTTCACATTTATTACCTATTAGTTTTAATATTGATTTAAGATTTTACTGCTATCAATTAAACATGGATGGGTCTGGCACCAAGGTACAGACCAATCACAGACCAATTAGCCCCATGCAAGCACAGACCACAGCCTGAGGTCGTTGAGCCAGGCACTAATGGCTGTGCCACAGTAAATTGAAAACAAAAGGTGATTGGGCCATTGCCATCAGGCTTCCTAGACTTTAGAATGATCTTACTGAGGATATTAGACTGGCTAAAGTATCATCTTTTAAATCTTTCCATAAAAATAACTTTTCTAGACTTGTTTTTATCAATTGTTCTAGGCCTCCCTTTCTTATACCTGCTACCAGCAGCTAGTCAAGTCAAGTTTATTTATATAGCCCTTTATCACAAGCATGTCTCAAAGGGCTTTACATACCTTATCATACACATGTCATATACCATACTACATTACTATATACCATAATACATACACATCTGACACACTCACGCCTACAGTATGTGCGATTTCAAGTCTCCAATTCACTTGACCTGCATGTCTTTGGAGGTACAATACCTCCGTATCCTGAGGTAGCCTCAGAAACCTAATATAGTTGAGTCCAGTCTATCTCACCATTGAGATAGACTGTGATTTTCTCTGACGTAGAAGAGGTGGTAGAGGCCACAGGTCAGCCTACCAATACTGCTCCATCTTACAGCAAGCCCTCTTTCAGAATGTGGCCACTGAACCAAAATTAAACTCAATCAGCTGAAGGAAGAGCCATCGTTACATTTAGAGTAACCACCCCACCACCGCTCCCTCCCCCTTTTTGTCCCTCAGTGTTACGTGACGACTTCCGACAGAACCCGCAGGACGCGGTGGTTGCGGTTGGAGAGCCTGCCAGCCTCGAGTGTCAGGCTCCACGCGGGCATCCTGAGCCCACCACCTACTGGAGGAAGGACAAGGCCCGTCTGGACCTCAAAGACGACAGGATCACGGTGGGTTATTCCCCAGGATGCACTCTTCTGCCTTTACTTGCACCTGATATCCAATGTGAAATAGCTGCAATTGGAAGCAGTTTGAATAAGCTTATACTGTATATAGTATCTGCAATCACACATTTTCTTTGTCAGGTTCGGGGAGGGAAGCTGACCATTTCAAACACCAGGAAGAGTGATGCAGGGATGTATGTGTGTGTGGCGGCCAACATGGTGGGGGAGAGAGAAAGTGAGACCGCTCAGCTCTCTGTGTTTGGTAAGGAGCCTGGTGTACGCTCTTAGTCTAGTTCAAAAAACAATTTAACACCACTTTTTTTCCTCAGATAATTACTGCTCACAAGCACAGAATTACCAGTGTGCCTGAAGTATACTTAGTATCCATGTTATGTGTGCTGCCCACATCCAGAGAGACCGGTGTTTGTGCAGCGGCCCGTGAACCAGGTGGTCCTCATTGAGGAGAGCGTAGAGTTCAGATGTCAGGTCCATGGTGACCCGCCGCCTACACTGCGCTGGAAAAAAGAGGACGTGGATGTGCCCCGCGGCAGGTGAGGAACGAGTGTGTGTGTTTGTGTGTGTGTGTGTGTGTGCATAACTAATATTGTAAAAGTGGTAATGGATGGATACTGAAGCAGTGCTAATGAGTCCCTGTCTACAACAGGCAAGCATCCAGCATGTTGCTTCATAAAGATTCCGATCAGTGTGGCAAACATTATTTATCAACCACAGAGAATCTGATTCCTAAATCCCAGCTAAGTGAAATGTGCTGTTTGGACTGTTCTGCTACCAAGAGATGAAAGCATTTTTTGTTGGTAAGGTGTTGTTGTTGGTAACACCTTACTTTATGTGTGTATGTCGTGCATAAGGCATTTAAATGTACCCACATTATAGGCACATTTTAAGTGTATTATAATAATATCAGAAAACTTCATATTCATTCTAATTCATTGTGAGCCTGGCATGACTGTGTTATGAGGTTGCTACAATATACAGTATATAGCTATGGCTTGGGCCTTTATACTTCCTTCACTTATACATATATCATTATGCAATATAGCCATGACAAAACATTCTTGTCATTGACAATTTCTTTGCTGGATTTTAAGCAGGCCTTGTCTGAATGACATCTCATACTGTGTGACAATCAGGGATGTAGTGGAGGGTAAACCCACATCAACTCATTTTACTCACCCTTTTTAAATGCTGTCACTAACTAAGTATCTAGAGCAACAATTCAGATCCACCAAACAAAATAGCACTTTACAAATTTAAATCCCAAGACCCAATCAGAAACTTGGCTCTTTTAGTACTTGTTGAGTAAATCTATGTTGGTCTCAGACACTTTTTTGTTATTAATACAGTTGCTGGTTTTGGGTCAATGCATGTAAATGTTATAACTCAGTTAGAATAACCTGGATATGCCCACACTCCAATCATGAGAAACCCAGTTAAGATGCCTGGCTTACACCCAGATTAAACGGGTTAATGTGGCATATAAATGTATTACTCTTTTCACTTTTGGTTTTTGCCATCTGTGCAAACGCAGACTTGCACAGGGTCATGGGTACATTTTGATATTAACAAAAACATGGTGGCGATCAGTACTTGCTACTACTATTACTGTTAAAATCATTATTTATTCCACCTGTATTAGAAGTAACCTACTGTTGCTCAGTCGGTCGCAGCCACATCTTTTCACACAGGCACCAATGGGACACCACAGGTGGACAGGAATGTTCTATTAATTGGTTTATTTATGGTTCTCAACTATTCTTCTGCCTTTTGATTTATGGAAATTCTGCAATGATAAGACTAATTTGAGTTTATGTTTTTGGATGTGTATTCATTTATATCATCAGAAGTGCATCAGATAGCCTACTTTCTAGACATTTGATTGAATAACACACACACACACACACACACACACACACACATATATACTGTATATATACGTATATATATATGTATATATATATATGTGTTTGTGTGTGTGTAAAGAGGTCAAATTTGGGTAAATATAAAGCCTGTTAGTCAACCTAGTTAGTCAGCCCTGTTAAATTAGGTTATCCAGAAATCACAGCTGGGAGAATGTTTTACCAACACCTGTTACAGATGATCACTCTAGGTAATTACTGCCAACTGTAAAGAAACAATGTGGTGCCTTTTCGGAGGTGTCATGGTGATGGAGTGAGGTAGAATATAATACCTGCGTGTCTCTCCGTCTAGCTGCCTGTCTCTCTACCTGCGTTTTTTGCCCTCTCCCTCAGTACCCCTTGACTCCAGAAACATGTCCTACTTTCAGAACTGCCTCGCCTCACTTCCCTCCTTCCCTTTCTTTCATTCTTTTCCTGAACCCGTCAGCCTCCTGGGAAGTCTGTATCTGGGTCAGAGATGTGCCGTTACTGGAGTCCTCACCAGACTCCGGACGGACCCCACAAAGCCCCATCGATATTCTCCCCACACCTTTTGCAACATCCATTTCATTTGTGACTTTTTCTCACCCACTTGTGCCGTTTCTCTGCCTAGCTAGTCTCCCATCTCTAAATCGGTATGGCTGGCTAGACAATTTCACAGGAACCCTGCGTCTCTCACACCAAAAGACACCCCAGAGAGGGAGAGCCCAACTCCTCGCTGCTCTACCCGTTCAGTCTGCAGCCCCTCTGAGGCTCTTAGATCCACTCTGGTCGCTGAGACGCTTCTTTCACTCCTATTGCACCACTGCTGTCTTACAGTATGCTGCACTGGTGGATACACACTGATGCGTGGTACATCTCTATGAATTAGTCATTTCTTACTGCTCAGCTCATTCATCAAATTCAGTTTGTCAGATTCAGCCACTCCCTTACTCTCAGACTGTTTGTCTGTCTTCCTCTCTCACTGTCTCTCTCTCTCTCTCTCTCTCTCTCTCTCTCTCTCATTCGCTTGCTCTCTCTTTGACTCTCTCCCTCACACACACACACACATGCACTTACACAGACACACACACATATTGCATACTGCACAACCCACACCACAGTGGGTGGTTTGCCTTTATAAATATTGAAATAGTGGAACAGTCAGGGTTCCAGCTGAAAGCACCTTTCATTTTGCCATGCCTTCATCTCAGCATAATTGCTCCCCTTTTTCTGCCTCTGTAGCAAAGTGTGTGCAGCAGGGAGTCTTAATTGCTTCAGAAAGTCTGTCTTTATTCTATCAAAAATGACACAACCTTTATGAAAGACATCACACGCGTTGACTCAACCTCCCTTCAATTTCAGTTTGTTATATATATATATACTATATTAAAAACATGTATTTTTAAATATACATAATCATAATCAATCTTCCAGTTTAAAGTGGTCGCAAACACTTAAACATTTGTTGAGATGTTAATACTAGGCATTACCGCCACATATAAGTGCATATGTTGAACTGCTGTTGTTGTAGGCGCTGAATCAACAATTCTCTTTTTTTCAGAGTAGGTGAATGTCATTGGATGTTTCATGGGGTCTTACTTTACCCCCCCCTCCCCCTCCGCCGCTGCTCTCCATGCCCATTTCATTGTATTTTTCAAACTAGTGATGTAGGCGGAGAGAGACTGAAACTGGGGGTACCGTCACCCTTTAATAAAATCAACCTTAGATGTCAGTTGACTTATCATTAATGCTGACTACAGTGAGCTTGACTCCAGTGTTCCTCTCTGCTGCCAGGTATGACATCAGATATGAAAAAGAGGATTTCCTGCTTAAGATAAAGAAAGCATCAGCCAGCGACCAGGGAACCTTCACCTGCCTGGCAGAGAACCGTGTGGGCAAAGTGGAAGCCTCCGCCTACCTGACTATCAGAGGTGGGTAACTGGTTATGGACTAGCTGGTGCAAAAGCTCAAGACCCATCCCTGAGCTGTTTTTTTTTTTTTTACTGCCAAAGCAGGCCCCCAGGACAATCAGTCCTCTATTACCCACTTTGTGAGTGTTATTGCCCCCCTGCTGCAAGCCTGGAGCTGGGCTCAGCTCTTCTTTCATATAGGGGCCCAATGTGGTTGATTGCTCCAGATCTCCAGCTAGGCTCCAGATATGAACAACCTAACCAAAGCCTAGTAAGTGCAATGTTATGACCTCTCCTGGGGATTTCATTCTTCATCCAGCCCACTCACTCCATATCTGAACCAGAACTCTCTCCCCTGGGGTCGTGGGAGGGAGCTGTCTTATCGAAAGAGGGATGGAAAAAATAAGGAAACAATTTCATAGTAAAGGTTAATAATGTAAAAAAAAGTTAGGCATTTGGCAGGTGAGATTCCCCTCTGTCATCTGTTTTGTAACATTTCTTATATCACTGGAGTGTGTCAAAAACATTGTTGTTCTTACACCTTTGGATAAGTTAGTAACACTTCAGCAACACATTCATAACACCTGAAGAAGAGTTACATGGCATATTCATGAATGCTGATTCATACTTTATTGTATACCTTGGTGTTATACAAATATTATTTTTATTGTCATATTATTATTTGTATCATTTTTGTCATTCATGAATTGTGATATACCATTTTTCAGTCATGAAACTTTGTTCCAGTTAAAATTTCAAAATAAATGTCCTCCAGGGAATTGGCATTATTTCCAAAAAATAGCCACTACTAAAATTACCAAAAAAACTAAAATATGCTTTTCAGACATTGTGCAGTAGTTATATTATTATATGCCTCACTATTTTATCCACTAAGTGCTTCTTCTATTCTCTGGACTTGCGCTTGTCAAAGTCTTGCTTCATCTAACCAATTACAGTTTACTGAGAGAACTTGATATCCAAACAGATCAAAATGTGTGAATGTGTTATTAATTGTTACGTATAAGTAAAATGTTACAGATAAGTCTATTGGCACTGGTTACCCTCCTCCCCTGCTGTTGCCAAGGTGATGCCCTCTCCTTGAGGCCCATGCCATCACCTGTTTTGGTGACTGAGCCCCACTCTCCTCTCCCCTAAGCTCATTGACAGAAACCCAACACCACCTCATTCATTTCTGATTTTCATTTCTATTTTTCTGTCCCTCTGTTCTACTCCTCTGCTTTCCTCCTCTCTGTGTTGTGTCTTAATCTCACCCACACCATTGTTCTGTCACCAGCTCGCCCTGTCGGTAAGTAAGAGCTGATCCCATTCTGCATGCTCTCTCTCTGTTTTTGATCACACACACGCACGCATGTGTGCGCACACACACATTACTGCTGTAGCATTCCACATACACATTCATCGAGCTTATGTTGAACATGCGCATCCATCTACATCCTTAGTATCAACCCCTGCCCTTCTTGGCAGTCTTGTGTTGCAACAGTGGATGTAGCAGCTCACTTCCTTCAACATGGGGGTCCAGATGTGGTTGATATGCCTTACCATAGTTCAAAGACCTGGATAGAGAATGTGTGTTAAGGCACCCTGCTAATTAGTTGATATCATTCATTCAGATGTGTTGGCACCTGGATGAATGGCTTGTGTGGTTGGCTTAGTCAAGTAATGGGTCTTCAAAGAATAGAATAGACCTGATGCATGAACCTTTTCGCTTGTAGCTGGAAGTTCAGCTGAGCTATTTCTATTTCACAGTAGTTAGTCTTGTAATACACACCTACAGAACTCTGTGCACATGTGTTGCTACTGTGTTGTGGTTTCATTTGACCTTTGACCTCAGAGGCGCCCCAGTTTGTGGTG